>NW_025965904.1:70991-75447 GCF_021869965.1 Rhincodon typus | reverse complement strand
CCCATCCTTCCAGTTCACACAGTGCCCTCCACCAGACAGACTGCCGCCAGGTTCAGTGGGACACGAATACCCACTCACATCGCAAAGAGAAATGTAAAACATTACAGACAGCAATGAGAGAGACAGAGAAAGATACAGATACAGGCTGGAATGACAGGAGAAGGTCAGATTGAGAGGGAGAGGGACAGACCCCAAAGACCCAAAGAGCTGCCTGTGTTTTAGATTTCTTCATGGGATATGGACATTGATGTTAAGGTCATGTTTAATTTGTACATTTTTCCATCTCCTCGAGAACCTGAGACTGAGCTTCTCTCGACTTTCTGCCGACCATCTGGTGTAGGGACGACCAGAACGCTGTTTGAGAGAGAGATCCTGGTTTGGACCCAATGTCAGTGACTCAGCAACAATCCAGATCCAATTCACAATGGAAATAGACTCTTTGGTCCAGCTCATTCTTAATTAATCTAATCCCATTTGCTAGCATTTGGCCCCTATCCCTCTAAACCCTTCCTATTCATGTACCCATCCCGATGCCTTTTAAATGCTGTAATTGTACCAGCCTCCACACTTCCTCTGGCAGTTCGTTCCACACACACCACCCTCTGTGTGAAAAAGTTACCCCTTAGGTCCCTTTTAAATCTTTCCCCTCTGATATTAAATCTATACCCCTCTACTTTTGGACTCTCCTACCCTGGGGAAAAGATCTTGGCTATTCACCCTATCCATGCCCCTCATGATTTTATAAACCTATATGGGGTCACCCCTCAGCCTCCGACGCTCCAGGGAAAATAGCCCCAGTCTATTCAGCTTCTCCCTGTAGCTCATACCCTCCAACCCCGGCAACATCTTTGTAAATCTTTTCTGAACCCTTTCAAGTTTCACAACATCCTTCCTCCAACAGCGAGACCAGAATTGAACACAGTATTCCAAAAGTGGCCTCACCAATGTATTGTACAGCCATGACATCCCCTCCCAACTCCTGTACTCAAAGCACTGAAAAGTGAAGGCAAGCATATCTATCTAAGGTAGGGTCCCGACTCAAAACGTCAACTTCCCTGCTCCTCTGATGCTGCCTGGCCCTGCTTTGTTCCTCCAGCTCCACACTGTGTTGTCTCTGACTCCAGCATCTGCAGCTCTTCCTATCTCTAAGTATACAAAACACCTTCCTCACTATCCTGCATTCCTGCGACGGCTCTGTCAGGGAACTATGAACCTATAACTATAAACAAGTTGAGCAACACTCCCCAGGACCTTACCATTTAGTGTATAAGTCCTGACCTGATTCGCCTTTCCAAAATGCAGCACCTCACATTGATCTAAATTAAACTCCTTCTGCCAATCCCCAACCCATCGGCCCATCTGATCAAGATCCCATTGTAATTTGAGGTAACCTTCTTTGCTGGCCACTGAAACATCAATGTTGGTGTCATCTGCAAATGTCCTAACCTTCCATCTTATATTCATATCCAAGTCATTAATATAAATGATAAAAAGCAGTAGAACAAGTACTGATTCATGTGGCTGGTCACTGGCCTACAGTCTGAAAGACAACCCTCCACCACTTCCCTCTGTTTCCTACCTTTGAGCCAGTTCTGTAGCCAAATGGCCAGCTGTCCCTGTATTTCACGAGATCTAACTTTATTAACCAACTTGGCATGTGGAACCTTGTCAAACGTCTTGCTGAAGTCCATGTAGACCGCATCGCTCTCATCAATCCTCTTCATCGGCTTCAAAAATCTCAATCAGGTCAGTGAGACACGATTTACCACGCACAATGCCACGTTGACTGTCCCTAATCAGTCCTTGCCTTTCCAAATCCATGTAAATCCTCTCTGTCAGAAGCCCTCAGAATGTGTAGAATCTGAAAACAGAAACTAACACAGGAAGGTAGCAGGGCTGGCTACATAGTGGAGGGAACATCAACGTTTTGAGTCTGATATGATGTTAGGTCAGAAAATTCACAAGATTTTGCTACACACAGGGACAGAGAGAGAGAGAGACGTAAACACACAAGGACAGAGAGAGAGGAGAGGCACAGACAGACACGGGGACAGAGAGAGAGAGGTAGACACAGGGACAGAGAGAGAGATTCGCGAATAGACAGAGGGACACAGAGAGAGAGAAAAAGAAAGAGAGGAGAGAAACAGATACACACAGGGACAGAGAGAGGGAGACAGAGAGAAAGAGACATAAACACACAAGGACAGAGAGAGAGGAGAGACACAGATGGACACAGGGACATAGAGAGAGATTCGCAGACAGACAGAGGGACACAGAGAGAGAGAGTCACGGATAGACACAGAGACAGGAAGAGAGAGAGACAGAGTTAGGCACAGGGACAAAGTGAGAGACAAAGAGAGTGGGAGACATACAGACAGACAGATAGACACAAGGACAGGGACAGAGAGTGAGAGAAAGAGAGTGTGAGACACAGTTAGACAAAAGAACAGAGACAGAGAGACATACGCAGGGGCAGACAAACAGTCACACATATACACAGTGACAGAGTGAGAGAGACTCACAGATAGGCACAGGGACATGTTACATAGAGAGAGATGGAGAGAGACAGTGATTCTCAGACAAATTGAAATATGAACAGATGTAAACCATTTAGCCCATCAGATAGCCTTCTCCATACACATCGAGCCAAAGTCATCATGTTGCAAACATTTATTTCCAATGTGCACAGCCGCACACAGATTGCAACTGCTCCCAAATGCTACAGCTGCAACACATCACCTCCCTGCATTATTGCTGTTCTCAGTGAATCTGACATCTTTCCAAGTACAAAATGTTGCTGAATGATTATCTGTTCAGGAGATTGAACAATAACGAACACTGTCTCATATGTTTAACGTTCGTAGCTCAGTATTGCGGTTACAATACTGACTGGTAATATACTGGGAACAATGTGGCACCCATATCAACGACTCATTGCTGAAACCGACTGAATGCATCTCCCCTACAGTCCTCAGGCCTCACTGTGTCTGGGTCGAACTTTGCAGGATTTCTGCGGAACCGTCAGAATAACAACTGCAGCCACATTCCAGTGAAAGACCTCACTGACCACAATCCTGGATAATCGCACCTGGCCTCTCAGCACACAGTCTCCAGCAGGACCCTCAACACATCACAACATTATATTCACAGATACTCACAGGGACAGAGAGTGAGTCACTGATACACACAGGGACAGGGAGAGAGTCACTGATACACACAGGGACATAAGGGAGAAACAATGATATCCAAAAGGTCAGAGAGATAGACTTCATTGTTTTATCTATGCTATTATTACAGAAACTCTGCGAATGTTCTGGGGAGCCAGGTTCAAATCCCGATATGCTAATGGTGGACTTTAAGGGTAATAAAAATCCAGAATTAAGAATCTAATGATGACGATGAAACTATTGTTAAATATTGGAAAAAAAACCCATCTGGTTCACTAACATCCTTTACGTGGTCTGGCCTATATGTGACTCCAGACCCACAGCAATATGATTGACATGTGACTGCTCTCTGGGCAATTAGGAATGGGCAATAAATGCTGGCCTAGCCAGAGATGGTCACATCCAAGGGAAGATTAATAAATAAATAAACAGAGACAGAGAGAATCAGAAAGCTGTGAGACAGACAGGAGACAGAAACATGGGGGACAGAGAGACAGAGACAGATAGAGAGAGAGAGAGAGGGAGAGAGACAGAAAGACACAGAGAGAGAGTGGGACAGAGAGACACAGGAACAGTGAGAGAGTGAGGGAGGGAGCGATAGAGAGACACAGACAGACAGACAGAAAGACAGTGTCAGAGAGAGACAGAGAGACAAATAGTCACAGGGACAGAAAGAGAGATAAAAAGAGTGACGCAGATAGACATATGGACTGAGAGAGAGATGTACACAGAGATAGACGCAGGGACAGAAAGTTTGTGATACACAGATAGACACAGGGACAGACAGAGAAGCACACAGATGGGCACAGGGAAAAGTAGAGACAGAGAGACACAGATAGATGCAGTGACAGAGAGTGACACACAGACAGATACAGAGACAGACAGAGAGGGACACAGATACACGGAGAGAAAAAGAGCGACAGAGAGACACAAGGACAGAGAGAGAGACAGATAGACACAGGGACTAAACAGAGAGAGAGAGACACACACACGGACATAGAGAGAGAGAAAGAGATACAGATAGACATAGAGAGAGACACATACAGATATGGAGAGGGTGCGACAGCGAGAGAGAGACACTGATTGGGACACAGAGAGAGACAGAGGGTCAGAGAGAGTGTGAGACACAGCTGGACACAGGGACACAGAGACAGAGAAATGCAGATAGACACAGGTACAGAGAGAAAGAGAGTGATACAGGTAGACACAGGGACAGGGAGAGAGACACTGATAGGCACAGGAACAGAGAGAGACACACACAGATAGACATAGGGAAAGAGAGAGAGAGA
>NW_025965904.1:68768-70981 GCF_021869965.1 Rhincodon typus | reverse complement strand
AGAGAGAGAGAGACAGATAGACACAGGGGCACAGAGAGAGAAATAGAGGCAGATAGATAAAGGGACTGAAAGAGGCAGAGAGAGAGGTACAGATAGAGGCAGGGAGAGAGAAATAGAGAGAAACACAGATCAACAGAGAGAGAGTTAGTCATACAGACACAGGAAGAGAAGAGAGAGAGAGACAGTGACAGAGACAGAGACAGAGAGAGACCGACACAGGGACAGAGCGAGTGAGAGATGCAGATAGCCACAAGTGACAGAGAGAGAGAGAGAGTCACAGATAGACAAAGGCACATAGAGAGAGGGAGAGAACAAGAGACACAGTTGGTAACAGGAACAGAGAGAGAGCGAGAGACACAGATCGACAAAGGGACCGAAAGAGAGGGAGTGAGAGAAAGAGAGAGAGAGGCAGGTACAGAGTGGAGAGTGACACAAACAGACACAGGAACAGAGAGAGACACAGAGAGAGAGAGAGAAAGAGAGACACTGATAGAGATGCTGACAGAGAGGGAGAAAGAAAGCCATAGATAGAACCAGGGATAGGGAGAGAAACACAGGCAGGCACGGGGACAGACAGAGAGAGGGAGACAGACAGACACAGGAACAGAGAGAGATGGAGAGACACACACACAAAAACATAGGGACAGAGAGAGTGAGAGACAGTCACAGGGACAGAGAGTGAGAGAGATGAAGACAGACAGAGACACACAGATAGACACATGGACAGAGAGAGAGAAACACAGATAGACAAAGGGATAGAGAGAGAGAGAGGGACAGAGAGAGACACACACACAGATAGACACAGGGACAGAGAGAGACAGTTAGTCATACAGACCATAAAGGCACAGGAACAGAAGAGAGAGAGAAACACACACAGACGCAGAGACAGAGCAAGATAGAGAGAGAGATGGATAGGCACAAGTGACAGAGAGAGAACCACAGATAGACAAAGGCACAGAGAGAGAGAGCGACAGATAGACACTGGGACAGAGAGAGAGAGTAGGAGAGACATAGATAGATGCAGGGACAGACAGAGAGACACAGATAGACACAGGGACAGACAGACACAGAGACATGGATAGACACAAGGACACAGAGACAGAGAGACAGAGACAGACACAGGGACAGCGAGAGCGAGAGAGAGAGTGGGACACAGATACACACCGGGAGAGAGAGACACAGCTGGACATAGGGACATGGAGAGAGAGTAAAAGAGACACAGATAGATGCAGGGACAGACAGAGAGGCAGACATAGACAGAGGGACAGAGACAGTGAGAAAGAGAGGACACAGATACACACAGGGAGAGAGAGAGAGACATGGGGACAGAGAGAAAAACAGACAGATAGATAGAGACAGCGACAGGGAGAGATAGTGTGAGAGAGATAGACAGCATCAGCAAGAGGGAGAGAGAGAGAAAGAGAAGAAGGCATAGAGAGAGATTCAGACAGAGATGGAGACAGGGACAGAGAGGAAGACACTGATAGACACAGGGACAGACAGCAATAGAGACAAATAAACACAGGGGCGAAGAAAGACAAGGGAGACACTGATAAGCACAGGGACACAGAGAGAGAGACACACACATAGATGGATGCAGGCACAGAGAGGGAGAGAAAGAAAGACACGGATAGATCCAGAGCTAGAGAGAGAAACACAGGCAGACACGGGGACAGACAGAGAGCACGAGATGGACAGACACAAGAACAGAGAGAGATAGAGACACTCAGACACACATAAACACAGGGACAAAGAGAGAGAGAGAGGGACAGAGAGAAACATTCACACAGAAAGACACAAGGATACAGAGAGAAAGACACAGATAGACACAGGGACTGAGAGAGACAGTTAGCCATACAGACTATACAGGTGCAGGAACAGAAGAGAGAGAGAGAAACACAGACACAGGGACAGAGAGAGATAGAAAGAGAGAGAGTCGGATAGGCACAAGTGACAGAGACACAGTCACAGATTTACAAAGGCATAGAGAGAGAGAGAGAGAGACAGAGAGAAAGAAAGAGAGACAAATAGACACAGATTCAGAGAGAGGGACATACAGCTGGACACAGGAACAGAGACAGAGAGAGAGGTACAGAGAGAGTGCGACACAGATAGACACAGGGACAGAGAGACAGGGAGACACAGATAAACACAGCGACAGAGAGAGAGAGAGACAGGCAGATGGGCATAGGGACAGAGAGAGAGAGAGAGGT
>NW_025965904.1:67682-68758 GCF_021869965.1 Rhincodon typus | reverse complement strand
AGAGAGAGAGAGAGGTACAGAGAGAATGCGACACAGATGGACAGAGAGACAGGGAGGCACAAATAAACACAGCGACAGAGAGAGAGAGAGAGACAGGCAGATGGGCACAGGGACAGAGAGAGAGAGTCACAGATATACAAATACACAGAGAGAGAGAGTGGCAGATAGACACAGGGACAGAGACAGAGACAGATAGACACTGGGACAGAGAGAGTGTCACAGACAGACACAGGGACAGAAAGAGAGAGAGAGAGAGACACACACACAGCTGGACACAGGGGCAGAGAGAGAGAGTAGGAGAGACATAGATAGATGCAGGGACAGACAGAGAGACACAGATAGACACAGGGACAGAGAGCGAGAGAGGGACACACATACACATCGGGAGAGAGACAGGGACAGAGAGAAATACAGACAGATAGATACAGACAGTGACAGGGAGAGAGAGAGAGAGAAAGATAGACAGCATCAGAGATACAGAAAGAAAGACATTGATAGATCCAGAGACAGAGAGAGGTGTACAGATAGACACAGGGACAGGAAAAGAGAGACAAATAGTTACAGGAACAGAGAGAGAGAGAGAGAGAGACAGATAGACACAGGGACACAGAGAAAGAAAGAGAGACAGATAGACAAAGGGGCAGAGAGAGGCAGACGGAGAACGGTACATACAGGCATAGGGACAGAGAAAGAGAACGAAGCATAGATAGACATAGGGACAGAGAGAGAGAGACTTAGTCATACAGACACAGGAACAGAAGAGAGAGAGAGAGAGACAGTGACACAGAGAGAGACATGGGCACAGAGCGAGAGAGAGAGAGAGAGAGAGAGTGCGAGAGACACAACTGCAAAAAGGAACAGAAAGAGAGCGAGAGACAGTTACGGGGACAGAGGGGGACAGAGAGGGACAGAGAGAGAGAGCGACACTGATAAACAAAGGGACACTGAGAGAGAGAGACACAGATCGACAAAGAGACCGAAAGAGAGGGAGTGAGAGAAAGAGAGAGAGAGAGAGACAGATACAGAGTGGAGAGCGACACAGACAGACACAGGAACAGAGAGAGACACACACACAG
>NW_025965904.1:63981-67672 GCF_021869965.1 Rhincodon typus | reverse complement strand
GGGATAAGGAGAGAAACACAGGCAGACACGGTGACAGACAGAGAGAGGGAGACAGACAGACACAGGAACAGAGCGATATAGAGACACTCACACAAAAACACAGGGACAGACAGAGAGAGTCACACACACAAACAGGGCCACAGAGAGAGACATGGTCACAGAAAGAGAGAGAGAGAGAAACATAGATAGACACAGGGACAGAGAGAGAGGGAGAGAGAGAGAGAAATACACACAGATTCAGAGAGAGATATACTCAGCTGTACACAGGAATAGAGAGAGAGGTACAGAGAGAGATAATGACAGATAGACACAAGGACAGCGAGAGAGGCAGATGGGCACAGGGACAGAGAGAGAGAGAGTCACAGATAACCAAATGCACAGAGAGAGCGCGACAGATAGACACTGGGACAGAGATAGAGATAGAGACAGAGACAGATAAACACAAGGACAGAGAGAGTGTCATGGAATGACACAGGGACAGAAAGAGAGAGAGAGACACACACACACACAGCTGGACACAGGGACAGAGAGAGAGAGTCAGAAAGACACAGATACATGCAAGAACAGACAGACAGACACAGATAGACACAAGGACACAGAGACAGAGGCAGACACAGGGACAGAGAGAGCGAGAGAGAGAGTAGAACACAGATACACACCGGGAGAGAGAGACAGAAATACAGACACATAGATAGAAGCAGCGACAGGGAAAGAGAGAGAGAGAAAGACACAGGGACAGAGATAGAGATAGAGAGAAAGATAGATAGGGAGACAGGTTCAGAGAAAGAGATACTGATAGACATAGGAACGGAGAGCGATAGAGACAAATACATACAGGGACAGAGAGAGACGCTGACAGACACAGGGAAGGACAGAGAGAGACACACAGATAGATGCAGGCACAGAGAGGGAGAAAAAGTGAGACACTGTTAGAAACATTGACAGAGGGAGGGAAAGAAAGACATAGATAGACAGATAGAGAGAGAAACACAGGCAGACATGGGGACAGACAGAGAGAGGGAGACGGATAGACACAGGAACAGAGAGAGATAGAGACACACACATAAACACAAGGACAGAGAGAGAGTGAGAGAGAGAGACAGTCACAGGAACAGAGAGAGAGACAGAGGAAAGAGAGAGACAGGGACAGAGCGAGAAGGAGAGAGAGATACACAGATAGGCATATGGACAGAGAGAGAGAAACACAGTTAGATACAGGGATAGAGAGAGAGAGAGACAGGGACAGAAAGAGAGATACACACAGATAGACACAAGGATACACAGAGAGAGAGAGATACAGATAGACACATGGACAGAGAGAGACAGAGCGAGAGGGGTACAGATAGACACAGGGACAGAGAAATAGAGAGAAACACAGATAGACACAGGGACACAGAGAGAGAGTTAGTCATACAGGCACAGGAACAGAAGAGAGAGAGACAGTGACAGATAGAGAGAGACAGACACAGGGACCGAGCGAGAGAGAGAAAGACGCAGATAGGCACGAGTGACAGAGAGAGAGAGTCACAGATAGACAAAGCCACATAGAGCGAGAGGGGGAGAGAGGGAGAGAGAAAGAGAGAGAGTGAGTCACGGATAGACAAAGGCACAGTGAGAGAGAGAGAGAGAGCAAGAGACACAGCTGGAAACAGGAACAGAGAGAGAGTGAGAGACAGTTACAGGGACAGACAGAGAGAGAGAAACAAATAGACACAAGGCCAGAGAGAGAGACACATAGTTGTACACAGGAACAGAGAGAGAGAGGTACAGAGAGAGATAGCGACACAGATAGACACAGGGACAGAGAGAGAGAGAGAGAGTGAGTCACAGATAGACAAAGGCACAGAGAGAGAGAGAAACAGACAGACACTGAGACAGAGACAGAGACAGATTGACACTAGGAAAGAGAGAGTGTCACAGACAGGCAGAGGGACAGAAAGAGAGAGAGAGACACACACACACAGCAGTACAGAGAGTAAGAGAGACACAGATAGATGCAGGGACAGACAGACAGAGAGACACGGATAGACACAAGGACACAGAGACAGAGAGACAGAGACAGACACAGGGACAGAGAGAGCGAGAGAGAGAGAGTGGGACACAGATACACTCCGGGAGAGAGAGATACACAGGGACAGAGAGAAATACAGACAGATAGATAGAGACAGCGACAGGGAGAGAGAGAGAGAGAGAGAGAGAGACAGAAAGACACAGGGACAGAGATAGAGAGGGAGAGACAGACAGAGTTGGAGAAAGGGACAGGGAGAAAGACACTGATAGACACAGGGATAGAGAATGATAGAGACTAATACACACAGGGATGGAGAAAGACAAGGGAGACACTGATAGTCACAGGGACAAAAAGAGAGAGAGAGAGACAGACAGACATAGGGACAGAAAGATACACACACAGACGCAGGCACAGAGAGGGACATAGCGAGACAGACGCTGATAGAAACATGGACAGACAGAGAGAGACAGGGACACAAAGAGAGAGACAAAAAGAGACACAGATCGACAAAGAGACTGAGAGAGAGGGAGTGAGAGAAAGAGAGAAACACAGGTACAGAGTGGGAGAGTGACACGGACAGACACCAGGACAGAAAGATACACACACAGACGCAGGCACAGAGAGGGAGAGAAAGGGAGACACTGTTAGAGACGCTGACAGAGAGGGAGAAACAAAGACATAGATAGATCCAGGGATAGAGAGAGAAACACAGGCAGACACGGGGACAGAGCGAAAGAGAGAGAGAGAGGGACATGGACAGATACAGGAACAGAGAGAGATAGAGACACTCAGACACACACAAACACAGGGACAGAGAGAGAGAGACAGTCACAGGAACAGAGAGACAGACAGAGAAAGAGAGAGAGTGACAGAGCGAGAGAGAGAGAGAGAGAGAATGATAGACAAAGGGACAGAAAAAGAGACAGAAAGGGAGAGGGACAGAGAGAGCGATACAGATAGACACAGGGACAGACAGAGAAAGAGAGAGACAACTGGACACGGGGACAGAGAGAGAGAGACAGACAATGATAGAAACAGGGACAGAGAGACATAAATAGACACAGGGTTAGAGAGAGAGAAAAACACAGATAGACATGGGGATGGAGAGACATAAACACAAATAGACACAGGGAAAAAGAGAGATAAAGAGACACAGACACTGTGAGAGAGAGAGATGCAGACAGATACAGAGACAGAGAGAGAGAGACAGTGACATAGATACACAGAGGTAGAGAGAGACATACACAGGGATAAAGAGAGAGAGAGATAGACATAAGCACAGAGAGAGAGACATACACACAGACACAGACAGGGACAGACAGAGAGAGTCACAGATAGAAAAAGGGACAGATAGAGAGAGAGAGACAGGTAGACATTGGTACAGAGATAGAGAAAGAGATAGAAATTGAGACAAGGGCAGAAAGACAGAGAGATGCTGATAGACACACAGGCAGAGAGTAAGAGAGAGAGCTGGACACAGGGCAGGGAGAGAGTGAGAAACTGATAGACACAAGAAGAGAGAGAGAAAGAGAGAGAGAGAGATGGACACACACAAATGGATAGGCAGAGGGACAGAGAGACAGAGAGAGACAGACAGACAGACAGACAGAGATGGAGACAAGGACAGAGAGAGGGAGGGACAGTGAGAAAGCGACACAGATGGACATGGGGACAGGGAGG
>NW_025965904.1:60803-63971 GCF_021869965.1 Rhincodon typus | reverse complement strand
TATACAGAGGGAGAGAGAAAGGTACAGTGACACAGGGACATAGAGAGAGAGAGTGTCAGAGAGAGTGGGAGAGATACAGATAGAGACAGGGACAGAGACAGAGAGAATCACAGATAGAAAAAGGGATAGAGACAGAGACAGATGGATAACAACAGGGGCAGAGTAAGAGAGAGAGAAAGAGATGGAGACAGGGACAGAGAGTGAAACTGATAGACACAGGGACAGAGAGAGATAGAGACACTAACAGACACAGGGACAGAGAGATACACACATACAGATAGACACAGGGACAGAGAGAAAGAGACACACAGCTGGACACAGGGCCAGAGAGACGTTCATAAACACATGGACAGAGAGAGAGAGAGAGACAGATAGACACAGGGACAGGGAGAGAGAGAGAGAGAGACAGGGACAGAGTGATAAAGAGAAAGAGAGAGAGAAAGCTGTACAAAGGGAGAGAGAGAGACAATGATAGACACAGGGGCAGAGAGATAGAGAGACACAGATAGACACGGGGTTAGAGAGAGAACGAGAGGGACAGATGGACACAGGGACAGAGAAAGAGATGCAGATAGACATAGGTACAGAGAGAGAATGACACAGGGACAATGAAAGAGAGACACTGATAGACATGGGCAGAGTGAGAGAGATAAACACAGATAAACAAAGTGTCAGAGATAGAGAGAGACACAGCTGGACACAGGGACAGAAAGAGAGGGAGAGAGACAGAGACAGACACACAGACAGAGACAGAGAGAGACACACATATGGAAACAAAGACAAAGAGAGAAAGACCCACACAAAGATAGACGCAGGGAATGAGAGAGAGAGAGAGATAGTCACAGGATCAGAGAGAGAGACACAAAGAATACAGGGGCAGAGAAAGAAACTTCGACAAGTAGGCGTAGGAACAGCGAGAGAGAAAGAGAGAGTGAGAGTGTCGGAGAAAGAGGCATAGCTGGACACTGGGATGAGAGGGAGAGAGAGAGATGTCAATAGATACACGGACAGAGAGAGAGAAACAAACAGATAGACACAGGGAAAGTGAGAGAGAGGGGCACGGAGGGACACAGGGAAAAAGAGAGAGAGAGAGGGAGGGAGACATGTAGACACAGGAACAGAGACAGACAGAGACACAGACAGAGACTGGGACAGAGAGAGAGGGAGAGACAGATAGTCACAGGAACAGAGAGAAAGCGAGACAGATAGATAAGGGAACAGAGAGAGAGAGAGAGACACAGGTACAAAGAGAGAGTGGCAGAATGAGAGACACTGATAGGGACAGAGAGAGACACAGGTAGATACCAGGTCAGAGAAAGTGTGAGACACGACTGGACACAGGACACAGAGAGAGAGAAAGACAGACGCGGATAGACACAGGTACAGAGATAGATGGAGAAAGAGAGACAGAAACACAACAGATAGAAAGAGAGGTGGGGGGGAAGAGCGAGAGAGAGGGAGAGATGGAGACAAGGACAGAGAGAGACACACAGATAGGCACAGGGACGGAGGGTGAGAGAGAGACACACACATATTAATATAGGAACACAGAGAGAGAGACAGATAGTTGCAGGAACAGAGAGAGAGAGAGACAGGCTGGTAGACACAGGGACAAAGAAAGACAAGGGAGATACTGATAGAGACAGGGACAGAGAGGGACACACACAGATAGACAAAGGGACAGAGAGACACACAGCTGGACACAGCGACAGAGAGAAACGGAGAGAGAGACCCTGATAGATACGGAGGCAGGGAAAGAGAGAGAGAGACAGGACAGAGAGAGAAAGAGAAAAAGAGACAGGTACGGAGAGAGAATGACACAGATAGACACAGGGACAAAGGAGAGAGACAGGGACACTTAGATAGACACAGATGTAGAGAGAGATGGACTCAGACAGATACAGGGACAGAGATAGAGACAGAGACAGATAGACACAGGGTCAGAGAGAGTGTGAGACATGGCTGGACACAGGGATAGAGAGAGGGAGACAGACGCAGATAGTCACGGGTACAGAGAGGGATAGCAATACAGCAACAGGGATAGAGAGAGAAACATAGATAGACACAGGGATAGGGAAAGAGAGAGAGAAACAAGTAGACACAAGGTTAGAGAGAGAGAGAAACAGGTAGACAAAGGGTTGGAGGCAGATAAACATAGGAACAGAGAGAGACAGAGACACATATTTAGACACAGGGACAGAGAGAGAAAGAGAGACGGATTGACAGGGGAACAGAGAGAGAGAGACGCAGATAGACACAGGTACAGAGAGAGAGATAAGCATAGGGACAGAGAGAGAGAAAGAGAGATATATAGACAAGAGAACACAGAGAGACAGAGACAGAGAGAGAGAGAAACACTGATAGGGACAGAGAAAGAGAGGCACAGATAGACACATGGTCAGAGATAGTGTGAGATGCAGCTGGATACAGGAACAAGAGAAAGAAAGAGAGACAAATAGGGGAACAGAGAGAGAGAGAGACGCAGAAAAACACAGGTACAGAGAGAGAGTGAGATACAGATAGACACAGGGACAGGGAGAGAGGGAGAGACACAGGTAGACACCGGTTTGGAGAGAAAGATACACAGCTGGACACAGGGGGTGGGGGAGAGCGAGAGAGAGAGAGAGAGATGCTGATTGTTACACGGGCACAGAAGGAGAGACATACAGGGACACAGACAGAGAGAGAGAAGGAGAGACAAGTACAGAGAGAGAGCAACACAGCTAGACATAGGGACAGAGAGAGGCACACACACAGATAGACACAGTGATAGAGCAAGAGAGAGAGAGAGAGGCAGACACAGGGACAGAGAGACACACATACAAATAGCTCCAGTGACAGACTGAGAGACAGAGAGGGACACATAGATAAACACAGGGACACAAAGACAGGATCACAGATAGACACGGGTACAGGCCGAGAGAGAGAGATGGGCACAGCGACAGAGTGAGAGACACACCACATAGGGACAGAAAGAGAGAGACAGACACAGGGACACAGAGAGAGAGAGTCACAGATAGACACAGGGACAGAGAGAGAGTATCGCAAATAACAGAGAGAGAAAGTCACAAATAGAGAGAGGGACAGAGAGATGAAGACACACATCGACATGGGGACAGAGGGGGAGGGGAAGAGAGAGAGGGAGGGAGAGAAAAAGAGAGAGAGAGA
>NW_025965904.1:60345-60793 GCF_021869965.1 Rhincodon typus | reverse complement strand
AAACACAGGGACAGAGAGAGAGTCACAAATAGAAAGAGGGACAGAGACACAGGGGCACAGAGAGGGAGGCACAAAGATAGACACAGGGACAGGGACAGGGAGAGGGAGAGAGACAGGTAAACACAGGGACAGAGAAGAAGAGAGAGAGCGAGGTGGACACAGGGATAGAGAGAGACTCAATGACAGACACAGGGGTGGAGAGGCACAGATAGACACAGGGTTAGAGACAGAGACACAGATAGACACATCTAGAGAGAAAGAGAGACGTGCAGATAGACAAAAGAGAGGGAGCGACACAGACAGGCACAGGGACCGGGAAAGAGAGACGCTGATAGACACGAACAGAGTGAGAGAGACACACACGGATAGACACAGAGTCAGAGAGAGAGAGGGACATGGATAGACACAGGGATACAGAGAGATGCACAGAGACAGACACAGGGATACA
>NW_025965904.1:55688-60335 GCF_021869965.1 Rhincodon typus | reverse complement strand
AGACACAGGGATACAGAGAGATGCACAGAGACAGACACAGGGATACAGAGAGATGCACAGAGACAGACACAGGGAAAGTAAGAGTGAGGGACACAGATGGATACAGGGAAAAAGAGAGACAAAGGGATACAGACACTGGATCAGAAAGGGAGAGAGAGAAAGACAGAGATGGAGACAGGGACAGAGAGAGAAAGACATTGATAGACACACAGACAGAGAGAGAGAAAGATTGTCACAGGAATGGAGAGAGAGGGGGAAACAGAGAGAAAGTCAGAGACACAGACTGATATGTTCAGGATAGAGACAGAGACAGGGAGAGAGAGAGAGAAGAGAGCGAGATAGTCACAGGATCAGAAAGACAGAGAGAGACACACACAAACAGATACAGGGACAGAGAGAGAGACTTAGAAATATAGGAACAGAAAGAGAGAGAGACAGTGTCAGAGAGAGAGACATAGCTGGACACACGGACGGAGAGAGAGGGAGAGAGAGATGTCGATAGGCACACAGACAGCGAGAGAGACACACACAGATAAACGCAGGGAAAGTGAGAGAGGGACACAGATGGACACAGGGAAAAAGAGAGACAGAAGGCACAGATAGATGCAGGAACAGAGAGAGAGATAGATATAGCACCAGAGAGAGAGAGAGAGAGACAGCTGGGCACAGGGACAGAGAGATAGAGAGAGAGAGACGTATCAACACAGGGACAGAGAGCGAGGGAGAGTCAGAGATAGACAGAGGGACAGAGAGATAGAGATGGGCACAGCAACAGAGAGAGAGACACAGAGGGACAGAAAGAAAGAGACAGACACAGATGACAGGGACACAGGGAGAGAGAGAGAGTCACATATAGACACAGGGACAGAGAATGAGCGAGACACAGACAGACACAGAGACACTGAGAGAGTATCACAGAATAACACAGGGACAGAGAGAGACAGACAGGAACAGAGAAAGACAGACGCAGAGAGACACAGGGGCAGAGAGAAATAGTCACAAATAGAAAGAGGCACAGAGAGAGAGGGGGCTACACAGAGACACAGGGCCAGAAAGAGAGAAGGAGAAACAGAGATAGAGACACAGATGGATACAGAGACAGACAAAGACTATCACAGAACATCATAGAGACAGACAGAGAGTCACAGATACGTGCAGGTTCAGTGAGTGAAGGAGAAACATATAGAGACACAGAGAGAGAGACACACAGGGACAGAGACAGTCCTAAATCGAAAGAGGGACAGAGAGAGAGGGAGACACAGGTAGAGACAGGGACAGAGAGACAGACACACAGATAGACACAGGATAAGAGAGAGACAGTCACAGAATTACACAGGGTCAGACAGGCAGAGAGAGAGAGAGAGAGACCCAGATAGAGAGAGACCCAGAGAGATCCAGAGAGACACAGGGACAGAGAGACAGTCACAAATAGAATGAAGGACAGAGAGAGAGAAACAGAGAGAGAAAGAAACACAGATAGACACAGGTACCGAGAGAGAGCAACACAGACAGACACAGCGACAGGGAAAGAGAGACACTGATAGACACAGAGGCACAATGAGGGAGGTAAACACAGATGGACACAAGGTCAGACAGAGAGACAGAGAGATAGAGACAGAGAGAGGCAAAGATTGACACCAAGAAAGATAGACACAGGATTAGAGAGAGAGAGAGACACACACAGACAAATGCAGAGGCAGAGAGAGAGAGAGAGAGATATGGACACAGATACACAGAGGGAGAAAGATAGTGTCAAAGAGACAGAGAGATAGACACAGGGACAGAGTAAGGCAGATAAACACAGATAGACGCAAGGTCAGAGAGAGAGAGAGAGACAGCCGGGCACGGTGACAGAGAGAGAGAGACACAGATTGACACAGGGACAGAGAGAGAGAGAGACAATGATAGACACAGGGACAGACAGATAGATAGGATTAGAGAGAGACACACAGACAGATACAGAGACAAAGAGAGAGAGACAGGGACACAGATACTCAGAGGGAGAGAGAGAGAGATAGACAGTGTCAGAGAGAGAGAGATACAGCTGGACACAGGGACAGACAGAGAGACACAGAGAGACACAGAGACACAGATTGATACAGGGACAGAAAGAGAGAGAGACAATGATAGACACAGGGACAGATAGACACAAGATTAGAGAGAGACAGACACAGACAAATGCAGAGACAGAAAGAGAGACATGGACACCGATACACAGAGGGGGAGAGAGAGACATAGTGTCAGAGAGAGAGATATAGACACAGGGACAGTGAGGGAGATAAACACAGACAGACACAAAGTCAGAGAGAGAGAGATACAGCAGAGCATGGTGACAGAGACAGAGATACACAGATAGGCACAGGGACAGAGAGAGAGAAAGAGACATAGGGACAGATAGACACAGGATTAGAGAGAGAGAGACACACACAGACAGATACAGAGACAGAGAGACAGGGACACAGATACACAGAGTGAGAGAGAGAGAGACAGAGAGAAACACAGATAGAAACACAGTCAGAAAGAGAGAGAGTCACAGAGAGACACAGGGATAGAGAAAGAGACATAGATAGACACACAGACAGAGAAAAAGAGGGCATAAGTAGATGCAAGGATAGGAGAGAGCAACAGATAGACACAGTGACAGAGAGAGAATGCCACAGATAGAGAGAGAGAGACCCAGATAGATACAATGACAGAGAGAACGCGAGAGAGGCAGACAGACATAGGGAGAGAGAGGGGCACACACAGATAATCATAGGTACATGTTACAGAAAGAGGCAGAGAGTGATAATCATTCTCAGACAAAACAAATATGAACCATTTAGCCCATCAGATTGCCTTCCCCATACGCAAATCCGTCACGCTGCAAACATTTATTTCTAACATGCTCAGTCCCACACAGATTGCAAGTGCTCCCTCATGCTACAGCTGCAACACAGCACCTCCCCTGCATTATTGCTGTGCTCAGTGAATCGAACTCCGTTCCAAGTACAGAATGTTATTGACTAATTATCTGTTCACAAGATTGGACAGTAACCAACACTGTTTAAAATGTTTAATGTTTATAGCTCTGTATTGCTGTTATAATACAGTCTGGAAATAATACAGAATCCTTACCAACGACTCAATGTTACACCAACTGAGTGCATCTCCCCTACAGTCCTCAGGCCTCACTGTGTCTGGGTCCAACTTTGCAGGATTTCTGCGGAAACATCGGAATAACAACTGCAGCCACATTCCAGTGAAAGATCTAAATTAACCACAATCCTGGATAATCGTACCTGGCCTCTCAGCACACAGTCTCCAGCAGGACCTTCAACACAATCACAACATTATAATCATAGATACTCACAGGGACAGAGAGACAGTCACTGATACACACAGGGACAGAGAGGGAGAGACTTAGAGAGACACAGAGACAGAGAAGGAGAGACACAGCCAGACTCAGGGACAGAGCGAGACAGACAGAGAGAGAGAGAGAGAGCCACAGTGCCAGTGAGAATTAGAGACACGGAAAGACACAGAGACAGAGACATAGAGCCACAGATAGACAAAGGGATAGAGAGAGAGTGAGAGAGAGAGACACCAAGATCCAGGAGAAACACAGAGAAAGAGACAGTCACAGGGACACAGAGAGATTATCACACATATGAACTGAGACAGAGAGTGATTCAGAGGTGCGATCGTTGACAGTGACAGAGATTCAAAGGAACACACAGGTACAGACGCAGTCAGAGAGATTCACAGGGAATGCAGAGTGAGAGACAGAGAGACAGCCCAAGATAGACAGAGAGAGAGACACGCACAAATGTAATATGCAAGGCAATGACAGCTTTATACGTGAGACGTGTACAACAAGAAAGACACACTGTGTGTAACACTTTAACCATTCCCTCGCAACAGGATCAGTTCAGAGGGACAGAGGTGGACATCATTTCCAAGATTCCCTGCAGGGATCACTCAGGATTATTCAGTATCTCTTTCCAAAAATGATCTCCTAAAACAGCAGACACTATTCCCGAATGGACGAGAGCAGTCCATCCCTGGAACGCCCCCATTCCCAATCTCTGCTCCAAGACCCAGAGCACACTGACCCAGAACAATATTCCCATTCCGACACTGTCACTGGGTCCAAATCCATGAATTGCCACCCTCACAACACTGTGGGTGAGATACACCTCATGGACTACAGAGACATCACTCACTGACTGGTGGAAACTCACATCCCATGGAGGAACTGGAAGGATAGTGGGCACTTGGAGAGGGAGAGAGACACAGAGACAGACTGGAACAGAGGGAGGCTCAAAGGTACATCCAGAGAGAGAGAGAGAGAGAGAGAGAGAGAATGGGTCTGAAGTTGCTCCGTGGGATGTGAGGCTCACTCAATGTGCCCAGCAGTCATTCCCCTTCACTGCCTGCCCGCGAGAAGCTGATGGTGGTCTGCTTTGATGAGCCACTGCACTCCATCTGGTTTAGGGAAGGCCACAGTGTGATTCAGGAGGGAGTTCCTGGATGGGACACAGTGCCAGGGCAGAAGGGACCCTCTTGCTCACAGTCAGGACGCTGTGCCTGTTCAGGAGCACCTACAGGTGGGGTTTGGGGTGTTCCCTGTGCTTCTGCTCTCCAGCTCACTCTCAGAGGGAGAGC
>NW_025965904.1:0-688 GCF_021869965.1 Rhincodon typus | reverse complement strand
AAATTTACTAACCCATCCTTCTACGCCCTCATCCAGGTCATTTATAAAAATGACAAACAGCAGTGGCCCCAAAACAGATCCTTGAGGTACACCACTAGTAACTGAACTCCAGGATGAACATTTCCCATCAACCACCACCCTCTGCCTTCTTACAGCTAGCCAATTTCTGATCCAAACCGTTAAATCACCCTCAATCCCATGCCTCCGTATTTTCTGCAATAGCCTACCATGGGGAACCTTATCAAACGCTTTACTGAAATCCAAATACACCACATCAACCGCTTTACCCTCATCCACCTGTTTGGTCACCTTCTCGAAGAACTCAATAAGGCTTGTGAGGCACGACCTACCCTTCACAAAACCGTGTTGACTATCCCTAATCAAATTATTCCTTTCTAGATGATTATAAATCCTATCTCTTATAATCCTTTCCAACACTTTACCCACAACCGAAGTAAGGCTCACTGGTCTATAATTACCAGGATTGTCTCTACTCCCCTTCTTGCACAAGGGGACAACATTTGCTAGTCTCCAGTCTTCTGGCACTATTCCTGAAGACAATGACGACATAAAGATCAAAGCCAAAGGCTCTGCAATCTCCTCTCTAGCTTCCCAGAGAATCCTAGGATAAATCCCATCCGGCCCATTTGGAGAGTGAAGTTAGTTTCAATTAATATACGGGTATGGG
>NW_025965903.1:92702-96481 GCF_021869965.1 Rhincodon typus | reverse complement strand
TCCAACTTTGTTGGATTTGAACATGGTCTGCTTCAGTATCTGAGGAGTCACGAATGGTGCTGAACATTGTTCAAACATCGGCAAACATCCCCACTTCTGACCTTATGGTAAAGGGAAGGTCATTGATGAAGCAGCTGAAGATGGTTGGGCCAAGGACACTACCCTGAGGAACTCCTGCAGAGATGTCCTGGAGCTGAGATGACTAGCCTTCAACAACCATGACCGTCTTCCTATGTGCCAGTTATAACTCCAACCATCTGTTGGATATGGGCGGCTGTATCTCTCAGAGGAACCCGCATTCTTACCAGGATTCAGAACCAAACACCATGTAGAGAGCGACATGGACTCAACCAGTCTGCCCTGTGTGCCTGGTCCTCTGTATCCTTCTGCCAGTCACCCATTTCCTCTCAATCTGTACACATTCAGTCTGCAGGGAGACTACCTTTAGCAGTGTGCTGGCCTCAGAGATCTCAGCCCAATAGGAGGCTAAATAATGATCCCAGGAACTGCTGGGGTTCAGAAGTCTCCATCTCAATCTGCCCTAGTGGGCAATGTTTCCTGGGCATGTGGTCACCCAGGCTACAGGAGGCATCAAGAATTTCCTTCATGGCACAGGAAGAGCATTCATGGACTTTCATTTATAGAGAACTAGTGAAATGTACAAGAAAGAAGCCTCAATATGTTCGTGATCTGGTCAAAATAAAAACCACACCAGCTATTTACACAACATCTTGTGGTCTCTAAACGCTGAGATTTTCAGATAAAGGCTGGATTTAGTAAACAGAGTGAAAAAGAGTAAAGA
Organism: Rhincodon typus; assembly: GCF_021869965.1. NCBI lineage: Eukaryota > Metazoa > Chordata > Chondrichthyes > Orectolobiformes > Rhincodontidae > Rhincodon > Rhincodon typus. Next base: position 95,679 of record NW_025965903.1, on the reverse strand, counting down.
CAGAAATTACTTCAGAAATAAAAAAAACTCACTCTAACATCAACATTAAGGCCCCTTAATCTGAACTCTAAGAAGCCTGAACTGTTTCTGTTAGCCTGATCCACCCTCTGTGATCCACTCTGCTGTCCACTAAGAACCCACTCTCAGAGATCCACACTGCTGTCTAGTGGGAATCCACTCTCAGTGATCCACACTGCTGTCTAGTGGGAACCCACTCTCAGTGATCCACACTGCTGTCTAGTGGGAATCCACTCTCAGTGATCCACGCTGCTGTCTAGTGGGAATCCCCTATCAGTGATCCACACTGCTGTCTAGTGGGAACCCACTCTAAGTGATCCGCACTGCAGTCCAGTGGGAATCCACTCTCAGTGATCCACACTGCAGTCCAGTGGGAATCCATTCTCAGTGATCCACACTACAGTCCAGTGGTAATCTACTCTCAGTGATCCACACTGCAGTCCAGTAGGAATCTACTCTCAGTGATCCACACTGCTGTCTAGTGGGAATCCACTCTCAGTGATCCACACTGCTGTCTCGTGGGAACCCGCTCTCAGTGATCCACACTGCTGCCCAGTGGGAATCTATTCTCAGTGATCCGCACTGCTGTCTAGTGGGAACCCACTCTGTGATCCAGAGGACTGCCCATTGGGAACCAACCCTCAGTGATCCACATCGCTGTCCATTGGGAATCCCCTCTCAGTGATCCACACTGCTGCCCAGTAGGAATCCATTGAACCTGGGGATGGGGTGTTGGAGTTTACAGTTGGCAGCAGTAGTGTGTATGTGAGGGACAGTATGGTGCAGGTGGAGTGACCGGGATAATGTAAACATGTTGCCAGCACGGAGAACCACCCATTCCTCCTGCGGGAGCCTGAGGAAAACCAGGTTGGTATTGGGCTGTGTGGTTTAGAATCGGGAAGGTTTTCCCTGTTTGCACCGGCTGCAGAATGAGGGGGGGGACGGTTGCACTATTGTGTTCAATAAGACAACAATCCCAGGCATCGACTAACTTCAGACTTTCCCTTCCACTTCCAAAGATAGAGGAGGCCACGCCGAGCGGAATTATTCGGAAGGCTGGAAATAAATCTGTTCGTTACAGGGATTTCAATGGGAATGCGACCATTGATGAGAATGACTCACTCGTCATTGCTCAGGTGACAGAAGGGGATGCTGGAATATATCGCTGCTCCCTACTTGCCCCACTCGGGGGTAAGAATCAGGATGGAGAAGTGACCCTTTCAGGTAGGACTCTTGCAGCCGGTTCGCTTTCAGTGATCAGTCACTGACAGGCTCAGACAGTGGGAAACAAGACATTCAAATCCCAGAGAATTCCCAACAAAATGAGTATCCGGGGAGTGAGTGGGGAAACCAGCAGGACATTGAGGTGGGGTGGGGGGGCGGTCAACATTTTGGGGAATGAGTAGTCAGTGATTTTCAGTGAAGAGGCTGCATGAGCTGGTTAGAGATGGTTAGAGATCAGTCTCTGGTCAGAGGATCTGGTGTGGGCCCGGAACTCACCTTTGAACCTCACAGACAACAGGAGCTGAGTATCAGGGAACCGGCATTCCCCATCTCCCTGAGAGCATTAGGTCCAAAAACTTCTCCTGGTTCAGGGTTTGTGAGACTGTCCTAAAAAGCTAACATTGCCCACCCCCACAGCACCCCCACTCCAAATCTAGATAAAGGTGATCAACCAATTGCAAATTATAGCAGATGGAAAAATCCCCAAATACAAAAAGACTGAGCTCTTTAATTGGAATGCAAACCATGGAAATGGTGAAGAGAAGGAAGTTTGCTTTTAAATCTCTCAGCCAGTCAGATTAACTAATTACCAGGAGATAGATTCTCAGGAATCATAGAATCCCTACAGTGTGGAAGCAGGCCATTCAGCCCATTGAGTCCACACCAGCCTACAATGAGCATCCCACCCTGAGAATGCTGACGATTTTTTTTACTTTTGTCTCCACAGTGTGTTTACCCCCAGATCCAGTGACAGAGCCTGCATTAACCTCGCTGAGGATGACTATCACTGTGTCACCACTTCATTCTCTGTCAGCTGTCTGTCTCTGTGTACCAGTTGCTGCGCCATTCCTCACTTGCCTGAGTTTTGTGGCAGTGTTAAACATGGTCAAAGGCCTGGCCTGTTACTGCACTGTCTGGGTGAGATTATTTACACGTTTTGCGCCTTTGTGTGAGGTTGGAAACAGCTGTGAGATTGTTGTCATCAATACCTGACTAAAGCTGCAAAATTCAATCCTGAAATCCCCGGGCAACATGCCAGAAAAAAATAACCCCAAAATCCCAGACTGTCATCTCTTTAAGGATTAGAAACCTATGCTCTTCATTTTAGGGAGAGACTGAACTCCTGCAGGTACCAAACTACATATGTAACACCACTCCCCCTCAAAGCAAGTGACCCCGTTGTTGAACTATGAATGTGTGTGTGTGTGTGTGTGCATATGAGTGTGTGTGTGTGTGTGACTGAGTGTGTGTGTGTGTGTGTGTATCTGTGTGACTGTGCATGAGTGAGTGTGTGCAGGTGTGTGTGTCTGTGTTTGTGAGTGTGTGTATGTGTCTGTCTGTCTGAGTGTATCCTTGTGACTGTGCATGAGTGAGTGTGTGTGTGTCTGTGTTTGTGAGTGTGTGTGGGCGTGTGTGCATGTGTGTGTGTGAATTGTGAGTGTGTGTGTGTGAGGGCGTGTGTGTGTGTGTATCTGTGTGTGTGTGAGTGTGTGAAGGTGTGTGTGTGTGTGTGAGCGTGTGTGTGTGTGTGTGTGAGTGTGTGTCTGTGTGTAACTGAGTGTGTGTGTGTGTATGTGTGTCTGTGTGTATCTGTGTGAGTGTGCATGAGTGAGTGTGTGTATAAGTGTGTGTGTGCGTGAGAGTGTGTGTGTGCGTGTGTGTGTTTATGTGAATGTGTGTGTGTGTATCTGTGTGTGTGTGTGTGAGGGCGTGTGTGTGTGTTTGTGTGTGTGTG
>NW_025965903.1:92300-92602 GCF_021869965.1 Rhincodon typus | reverse complement strand
GTGTGTGCGTGTGTGTGTTTATGTGAATGTGTGTGTGTGTGTGTGTGCGTGAGAGTGTGTGTGTGCGTGTGTGTGTTTATGTGAATGTGTGTGTGTGTGTGTGTGAGGGCGTGTGTGTGTGTTTGTGTGTGTGTGTGTGTGTGTGTGTATCTGTGTGTGTGTGAGTGTGTGAGGGCGTGTGTGTGTGTGTGTGTGTGTATCTGTGTGTGTGAGTGTGTATCTGTGTGTGTGTGTATTTGTGTGTGTGTGTGTATCTGTGTGTGTGTGTGTGTGTGTATCTGTGTGTGTGTGTATCTGTGTGT
>NW_025965903.1:91919-92200 GCF_021869965.1 Rhincodon typus | reverse complement strand
TGTGTGTGTGTGTGTGTGTCTGTGTCTGTGTGTGTGTGTCTGTGTGTGTGTGTATGAGTGTGTCTGTGTCTATGTGTGTGTGTGTGTCTCTGTGTGTGTGTGTGTGTGTCTGTGTGTGTGCCTGTGTGTGTGTGTATGAGTGTGTCTGTGTATGTGTGTGTGTGTCTGTGTGTGTGTCTGTGTGTGTGTGTGTGTGTGTGTGTGTGTGTGTGTGTGTCTGTGTGTGTGCCTGTGTGTGAGTGTATGTGTATGAGTGTGTGTGTGTGTCTGTGTGTGTGTGT
>NW_025965903.1:89365-91819 GCF_021869965.1 Rhincodon typus | reverse complement strand
TGTGTGTGTGTGTGAGTATGTGTTTGTACAGGGATTGAGCCCACGCTGCTAGCATCACAACCCGGCTCTCCAACTAACAGAACTTCTCCCCTTTTAAATATACATCAAGACCAACAGATGCAGAAACAATGTGGGTGTGATGGGCGGAGGGAAAGACTGGGAAAGCAGTTCAGTGATTTCTCTTCACAGGGTTTATCGTCATTAACTAGGCACCATTTCACAGACCAATCACTTGTTGCCCACTAGATCTCCATTCATACACAACATGACCCCACTCCTCAGCTTCAGCTTGTCTTTAACTAGACTTCCCCTACTGCTTGAACAAGCATCTGTGTAAACAGCATTTACAGTGAGGGTCAGGTAAGTCACTTCTAAAAAGTGTAGTAATTCTTCAAGAATCCTTGGCTTTTCTCCCAGTTCTTTTCCCATTTCAGAAGCACAGATGAATAAAAAGATACGTTCTTTACACAATTCATATGCTGAGCTAGACAGAGTTTCCAAGCAAGAGTCAGACTGGACTCGAAACATTAACAAAAACAAAGTTGCTGGAAAAGCTCAGCAGGTCTGGCAGCATCTGTGAAGGGAAAAACAGAGTTAAAGTTTCGGGTCCGGTGACCCTTCCTCAGAACTGTTAACTCGTTGTTTCTCACTACACAGATGCTGTCGGACCTGCTGAATTTCTCCAGCAATTTCTGTTTTTAAAGAGACAAATCAAGTAACAGTACAAAGAGGAGAGAGAATGATAATCTGGCCATTATCTAATTGCTATTTGTGAGACCTTGCTAATCGGTTTGTATTAAATAAAGAAATACACGTCTGTCTTTACATGATTGCATCATTGCACTCAGTCTGATATGTCTCTCCTTTCTTCAGGTTTTCAGAAAGGTGAGGTGTGCAAATCAGGAGACTCCAGAAGCTGGAGGGAGTGCGGAGGAGTATTTGGTACAGTCCCTGAGGGAACACATCCAGAGAGTTCCTCTGGAGAAAAATCAGAGGAATGTGAGAGTACAATCACAGCTGGATGGCTCGGTCCATTCTGTGTGGGCAGTGGGACGTGTCTGACACAGGCAGGAGCAGGGACGGGTCTCTTCTCTCTCTGTCCCTGCATTGGCTCCTCTGGGAGCCTCTCCCTGCCACTTTGGTCCATTCAATCAGGAAAGCACAGGGTCAAAGTGACCCACAGGTCTATGGGGAGGACTCACACTGAGGCCAAATCCCACTCTCAATCCACCAAGGAGCATTGAAACAAGGTGAGAGAACTAATGCAGACCTACATTGCGCACGTCGCTGGATTCACCAGGACAGGTGGTTCAGAGCCCCCCCCCCCCCACCCTTACTGGGTAAATATACCTCATTGTGCGTTGGGCTGTCACTGGATATTGAAAACCTACAAGGTACAAGAGCATTCCATTGGGCAGAAAGCACCCAACAGGGTACACGGCACCCCACCGTATACAGGGCACCCAACCAGGTACAGGGCACCCAACAGGGTATGGGGCACCCATTGCGTATTGGGCACTAAATGGGTGCAGGGCACGACACTGGGTGTAGGGTGCACCTATGGGCTACAGGGCAGAATACTGGCTGCTGATTCACTGTTACCCATTTCGTAAGGAGTTATAAGGCTAAACCCTGCAGATGTACAAGGTTAAAGAAAGGCGATTGGGATCAATCAGATTGCTATTGCAAAAGGTGAATGGCCTCCCAGTCTCTTGTTGCCCAATCTGAGTGAGACTGCATCCTGTTCTGGCCAGGAATGAAGCAACTTTCAGAGAATTACTGAGAATTAATGAGGAATGAATAAACTAACAATGTAAAATTAAAATTTTTGTTAAAAGCCTGACTGTTACATGGTGAGTTGGAGTGTGTGCTCCCTGATTTACTTAAGGCTATGTGAACAATAATAAAGACCGTTATTTTAGACTGCACTTTGTTATTTAAATAAACTTTTGATTTAAGAATCACCGTCTCAATCAGATGCAGCACATATTCCACTCACTTTCCCAGCAGGAATATTTGATTCCCGGGGGATACAGGGATTGTCCTGATAGGCACAAGACCACTGAGTGAACTGAAAAAGCTACACTCCTCAACACAGTGACACAGTCTCTAGTTACAAGGACACCATGTGTTGACAGTGCAGGGCTCCCTCATCCAGTCAAACCAATTGCTATGCTTTAAAATTAGGGCCAAACTAACACTGTCCAGCACTCACTCTCAGCATTAAATCATTCCCAAACTAATCCCACTGTCCTTCTCACTCCCCATAGCTCTGTATCAATCATAAAATAATCTCACCACCTCACTCTGTCTCCATTGCTCTGTGTCAATTGTAAATGAGTCCCACTACCCCGCTCTCTCTCCTCATAGCCCTGTATCAATCCCTAATCTAATCCCACTGCCCGACTCTCTCCCCATAGCCCTGTATCAATCCCTAATCTAATCCCACTGCCC
>NW_025965903.1:89195-89355 GCF_021869965.1 Rhincodon typus | reverse complement strand
TCTCTCCCCATAGCCCTGTATCAATCCCTAATCTAATCCCACTGCCCCATTCTCTCCCCATAGCCCTGTATCAATCCCCAATCTAATCCCACTGCCCCACTCTCTCCCCATAACCCTGTATCAATCCCCAATCTAATCCCACTGCTCCCCTCTCTCTCCA
>NW_025965903.1:19307-34195 GCF_021869965.1 Rhincodon typus | reverse complement strand
TGTAGTCTGTACACTGGGTATCTCACAGTGCACACTGGTTATTGTAGCCTGTACACCGGGTATCTCTCAGAGCACACTGGTCATTGTAGTCTATACACTGGGTATCTCACAGTACACACTGGTTATTGTAGTCTGTACACTGGGTATCTCACAGTACACACTGGTTATTGTAGCCTGTACACTGGGTATCTCACAGTACACACTGGTTATTGTAGCCTGCACACTGGGTATCTCACCGTGCACACTGGTTATTGTAGTCTGTACACTGGGTATCTCACAGTACACACTGGTTATTGTAGCCTGCACACTGGGTTTCTCACAGTGCACACTGATTGTTACCATGTGTACACCGGTTATCTTAGCGCCTGAGAATCACACACATACCTGGGAACTGAATCGCCAAAGTGTTCAATATTTCGGAAGGATAGACAGAAAGGAAAGAATGAGTTGGCAGAGCTTTGTTAGTAAAGTGCATTTGACTTGGAAAATCGAGATTTAAAATTAGTGTGGGAGGATGTAAGAAATAACAAGGGATGGAAAACGTGCGTGGATGTTGTCTAAAAGTCTGTACTAGCAGTAAGTTAGCGAACGTCATTAAACAGGAAATTAGAGATATGCCAACAAGAGTGTTATCGTCATCATGTTGACTCTATGTATCGACTGGGCAAACCACATTGTTGTTAATACTGTGGGGGATGTATTAAAACGCATACAAGATGGTGTTGTGACCATCCGTTGAGGAACCAACTAGGGACTAAGCTATCCTAGATTTGGGATTGTGCAGTAAGAGGGTGTAATTTACTAATCTTCATGTGCAAAATCTTTTAGGGAAGAGTGACCATACAGGATAGAATTCTTCATTGGGTCAGGCAGTGAAGTTGTTTGATCTGAATCCAGCATCCTTAATCTAAATAAGGGAAACCACCAACATATTTGGGGTGTGCAACAGATTGGTCATTTTATTAAAAGGCATGACAGTAGATAGCAAATAGCTAATGTGTAAGAAATCAATACATGAATTGCACCAGCTATACATTTCTTTCTGGTTAAACAAAACAGGAAAGAAGACACACCCATGGCTAACAAAAGAAATTAAGGATAGTATTAGATCAAAGAGGTGTCACATAAAGTTGCTAAGAAAAAGTAGAAAGCCACAGGATTGGGAACAGGTTAGAATTCAGGAAAGGCGGACAAAGAGATTGATTAAGAGGGAAAAAGTTGTGAGTAAACTTTCAAGGCACATAACAGTGGTCTGTAAGAACTTCTGTAAATGTGTAGAAAGAAAAAAAAAACACATTTGTGATGACAAACAAAAGTAAATCATAAACATGTTTGAAAAGGGAGAAGAGGAAAGGGAAGAGCAATTCAATGTACACTTGAGTTTTGTTTTCAAATAATTTCCCAAAAGGACTATGGAACCAAGGTGACATTTTCAGATGATGTATCTAATAGAAGTGATAAGGGAGATCCAGTGGATGTGATGTATTTGAATTTTCAGAAAGCTTTTGATAAAGTCCTACAAATGATGTTATTGTGCAAAATTAAAGCATCTGGGATTTTGGTGCAATAAACTGGCATAGATTGAGCAACAAAAACATAGATTGAGACTTGATTATCCGACAGGAAACAGAGAGTAGGAATGATTGTGTCTCTTTTAGAGTGGAAAGTGCCTGGGCTACAGCTATTCACAATTCATATCAACAATTTGGATGAGGGAATCAAACGTAATATTTCTGAGTTTTCTGATGATGAGAAACAAAAGTGTGATTAAGAGTAGTAAAGAGTATCTAAAAGAGACTTTGGGGTGATTTAGATGTGTGAGTGGGAAGATAGATGCCAGATGCAGTATGTTATGGATAAATGTCAGGTTGCCCAACTCAGAAGGATAAAGTTCGAGTATTATTTAAATGGTGATAAATTGGGAACGCTTATTGTACAATGGGACCTGGAGGTCCCTGTACACCAGTCTTCAGGATCAAGCACGTAGGTGCAACAGAGAATTAGAAAAGCAAATGGTATATTGAATACAGGAGCAAGGAAATCTTATTGCAGTTGTGTAGGCATTGGTGAGACCACATCTAGAGTGCTGTGCGCAGTGCTAGTCTTCTCACCTAAGAAATATTCTTACTATAGAGGGAATACGGTATAGTTTCAAATGACTGATTCCTCAAATGGTTAGTTTGTCATATAGGGAGAGATTTGACTGGGCCTGTATTCAATGGATTTTAGAAGAATGAGAGGGGGTGGGGGATCTCATTGAAACGTATAAAAATCTAATAACAGGGCTGGACAGACTGAATGCAAGGATGATGTTTCCCCTAGTTGGGGAGTCAAGAAACAGGGGGCCTGGTCTCGGGATACACAATAGGTCAGTTTGGGCTGAAATGAGGTGAAATTTCTTCACTCAGAAGGTGATGAACCTGTGGAATTCTCTTCCACAGAAGACTGTGAAGGCGAAGTCACTGAATTTATTTAAGAAAGAATTAGATCCATTTCCAGATATTACAGACATCAAAGGAGAGAGCGGGAGCTTTGAGATAGAGGATCAGCCATAATCACATTGATTGGCCAAGCAGCTTTAAATGGACTGATTGGCCTACCTACTGTTGTTTTTATTTTCTATGTTCCTAGAAGCACTTTGACCAAGCAACAGTTACATTTAACAAAACAAAAATTCACAGATTGTCTAAATCTTGGTCTGCATTTGAATTCACTTTCCACTCAATGTGTTGATATCGCAGTTTCTTACTGGATCGGTTATTACTTGTTAAAGTCTCTTTCTCTGGTGACTGTGATGTAGATTTAGACATTTTCCTTGTAAACGCTCCACTTACACCAATGATGCCTTCTAATGGGGCTCTCATCTCAAAAACTTTCGCAGCAGCAGTTTCAGAGGTAAAAGCTGTGGGAAATTCTCTGGGTTCAGGTATTCAAAGCTAATATATTTTGTAGATGTCTCCCTGGCCAAGAATCCAAGCAGTCCATGCTTATAGAGAGAGCGTCCAACATTAAATGTGATTCCATGATTGGACAGTAAATGCTGGATAATCCTGAGGGCGTGAAGAATTATGCTGATGGTCAATTTAGGATTGCCTGTGACAGTGTGGTAAACGTGTTTGTACTGGAAGCTACATGTATCAATACGCAGAGTCCTGTTTTTAGCACACAGAAAGAGGAACTCAACAAAATAGGTGGCACTCATTCTCATGCTCACTTCTCAGGGAAATGCCTTGACCGATCACAGCCATCATGCCTGGTTTAAATTTTAAAGAACACTTGACTATTAAGTGAAGTCCCACGAGTGAATTTAAAAAAAAGTCATTATTGGTAACTGGTGAATTTTTTATGGCAACACTTCTACCAATCAGAATTCACTTTCCAACAAATCAGTACTCTTCTGTCATACAGCATAAATGCTGGTTTCCCCCTTAACTTGATATTTCCTGCAATTTGTCCAATTGATTTACACGACAAAAAGTTTAAATAAAATGTGCCCTTTTGCAGTGATACTAAGTTCTGTACGACGAGGTGACAACTTGTGAGATAAGGAATTACTTCAGCTATACATTAACGAACTGATCGTATTATGGAAAGAGCAAGAATCTATAAAGGAACACAGTTTCCCAGAGAAGCTATTGATTAAGCTTTATCAACAATCTTTATTGATTGTCAGAATCTTGTGAATACAACCAGGACTAATTAGAGACAGAATTCCCATTGGAATTACCTCTTTCCAGATCTTTTACAATTGAAGGAAGATCTCACACTGGCAAAATGTAATGTTAGAAACAGAGGTTTGGGGGAAAACAATGGGAAAATCTCTGGGAATGAGTGGGCAATTTTACTCCATATTATCAGAAGGTACCAACTTTATAAGGTATTAGCAGTCCAAGTAAACACACAGCAAACCAACACAACAAATATTCAATTCTTTTGATGCTAACAGTCACTGAACAAGGTGTGGAGCAAAAGTACACGCAAATGAAAACAAAGTCCAGCCCCATGTCACGTTTTCAAGAAAGTGAGTTATTTACAAAAAGCAAGAAGTAATCCTTAAATGACAGAAATGATACTTATTAAATCCTCAACAAACTTAATGTGTTAGACCAAACGCCATCAAAGAAAAACGCTGACTCCCAAAATCTACATCCATTAGAACATGTATCTTTAAACAATGATATTTGGGGCAGCACAAGGACTCAGTGATTAACACCACTGCCTCACAGCACCAGGCACCAGGTTCAATCCCAGCCTCAGGTGACTGTCTGTGTGGAGTTTGCACATTCTCCCTGTGTCTGTGTGGGTTTCCTCCGGGTGCTCCGGTTTCCTCCCACAATCCAAAGGTATGCTGGGTAGGGTGGGTTGGTCATGGAAAATTACCCATATTTTCTATGGATGTGTAGATTAGATTGGTTAGCCATGGATATCCAGGGTTACAGGAATAGGGTGGGAGGGTGGGTCTGTGTGGGATGCTCTTTGGGAAATGTCAGGCTACAGGGATAAGGTAGGGGGGTGGGTCTGGGTGGGATGTTGTTCAGAGGGTCAGTGTGGACTCAATAGGCTGAATGGCGTGCTTTCACACTGTAGGGATTCTATGATATATTTCCTTCAGACAAATACCACAGCCATTCACAGGAGAAAAAGGTGACCCATCTGAACCAGACATGACAGAGTTCATCACCTCAATAGACGTCCAACTCAACTTGACCCAGGAGTGAAGGTCACCTAGTTGTCTGGCAAAACTCTTGGTTTGCAAAACTTGAAGTCACAACCTGCTGCTAAACAATGCAGATGAAACCACCACTATCGTTAAAGGAATGCCAAAAGTGTCTTTAAAATATAAACACCATTGGTTTGCAAAACCTGCAATGTCAGTAGCAATAAACAAGCATCACTTGTCTGAGCAACAAAGCATGCCTCCTTGATAAATGTTGAAACCTGATGAGCAATTTCAAACGTTTCACAAGACAATATCTACTGACCAACATGACATGTATCAGCTGGGAGAAGAGTTTGCAAGCATCTTAGGAATTCTTGCTGAAACCACAAAGAAACATTAACCAAGTGGTATCTGCTACATTGGTATCCTTAAAGTTCCCAAGAGGACATCATTGATCTCACAGGGTTGGAAGATCTCCTCGCTTCCCCTCCACCCACAGGAGAATCTACAGTTCCTGATTTGATGAGAAACAAGCTCATTAACCGAAAGACGATGAAACAGGCTGGGAGACGCTCATTCAACAAGGTTGAAATAAGTTGTCTGTTTTTCGACACTCAACACTTGTCCTCCACCACAGAAGAAATCAAAGGATCCTCCAGACTTGAGGGTGGTCCAATGTCAATATTCACATGACTTCCCAGCAAGAGATGTGCAGGAAATAAAAGATCCGTCCATCTTTCTGGATGTTAATGTTCAACATTCCTCCTTAGAACATAGAAAATTAGGAGCAGGAGTAGGCCACTTGGCCTTTTAAACCTGCTGCACCAATCAATATGATCATTGGCTGATTGTCCAACTCAGTCCCCCGTCCCCGCTTTCTCCTCATACCCTTTGACCCCTTTTGAAACATAGAAAATAGACCAACTCATCCAGTTCAGTGTGAATTTATAAGTCAGAGACTTTGGGAGAGAAGTGATACCAGTAAACTTGATACAATTCTTTAAGAAATTGTATAATGGGTAAAAGAATGAGGAAAAATAAAGCCGGGAAGAGATGTTGTATAAAGTATTTAGACTGAAAGGGTTAAATTTAAAGCAGACATGTTCAGCAAATTAGTCACTACGTTTATCTTTGGTTTTGCCAATGTAGAGGAGACTGCACTGTGAGCAGTGAATACAGTAGAGTACAAATAAAATAACACTTCATCTGGAAGGGGCATTTGAGGGATGGAGAGAAGGGAGGAGGTAAAGAGTAAGCTGTTACACCTCTTATGATTGCTTGGGAAACTGCTGTGGGAGGGGGCTGAGGTGTTGAGTGTGATAGAGGAGTGATGCAGGGAGCCACAGAGGAATGCCGGCATAGGAAGGGAGGAGGCGGTGAGTTTGCTGGTTGCATTTTGTTGGAGACAGGGGAAATGGCGCTGGCTGATTCTTTGAGCGGAGGCTGGTAGGGCAGAAAGAGGAACCCCATCATTATTCTCGGGGTAGACAAAAGGGTGAGGGTAGGAATATGGGAAATCATAGAATCCCTACAGTGTGGAAACAGGGCCCTTAGCCCAACAAGTCCACACCAACCCCTGAAGCATCTCACCCAGACCCATCCCTCTATAACCCACCTAATCTACACGTCCCTGAATACTACAGGCTATTTAGCATGGCCAATCCACCTAACCTGCACATCTTTGGACTGTGGGAGGAAACCGGACCACCTGGAGGAAACCCACGCAGACACAGGGAGAAAGTGCAAACTCCACACAGTCACCCGAGGGAGAACCAAACCCAGGTCCCTGGCACTGTGAGGCAGCAGTGCTACCACTGAGTCACTGTGCCACCCATGGGTCAGATGTGGCTGAGGACCCTGTCAACCATGGTAATGGGGCGTCTTTGGTTGAGGAAAGAGTTGGAAACAGTCCAGTGGAAGTTGGCATCATTGCAATCGATGTGAGGGAGGTGGAACAACTGGGAGGATGGGATAGAGTCCTTGCAGGAAGCAGGATATGAGCACGTATAGTCCAGTTAACTGTGGGAATTGGTGGGTCTGTAATGGATATTAGTGGACAGCCTATCCCCAGAAATGGAAACATGGAAGTCAAGGAAGGAAGAGTCAGAGATGGATGATGCGAAAGTGAGAGAGGGATGGAAATTGGAAGCAAAATGGGTGCATCTTTCCAATTCCGAATGAGAGCAGGAAACAGCATCAGCGATGCATTGGAGAAAGAAGTTTTGGAGAGGGTTGAAATGTATTGAGAGAAGGGGAGTTTAGATCAGAAAAAACATTGTAATTCAACGCTTTGGAAATCCGTCAACATGAAGGCCCAGACATTTCAATGGCCAGGGATCAGTTCCATAGTATAGACAGGGGGTGTATGTTGGGACCGGCCAGCCACGTGAGAAATGAAATTGGAACTGAAAGGAAATTGAAACTTTTGAGGGGGAATCCATTCCGTGTCTAGAAAAATCCCCTTAATATCAGAGAATTCACAGCGTTATGACACAGTTGAGTTTTACTGACCATGCAGGATGAGTGAGGAGATGATGAATCTGCTCTATCGCGTGAGTAATTATTAAACTGCATCGCCATCTCAGCACTGACCCCTTCAATTCCACAGCCCCTGCCCCACCAACCCGTTTATCCCCCACCCTGCCATATCTGACATCCTCTGCAGAGGACGAGAAACCCCCAACCCCAGGAGCCCCTCCTTCTGCTGACTACAAGTGTCCCTGGATTAATCTCTGCTGTTTTGTCACCAGATTTTTCAGGGCAGAAGTGATCCAGCTATGTGTGCTCAGAGTTGGATATGAGGGTTCTAACGCTGATCGGAATTTCTGGACCAAAATGTTTCTTGGAGCAATGAGATGGAAGAGTTTAAATTTCTTGGTGTCTGGGGTAACAGAGTTGTTTGGTATTACAGGAGCAAAGAGCAAGTCATTGCAAACATTCCAACAGTATTAAATATCAGCTCCAATGTTGTACTGTGAGGTTAATGTGAAAGCCCAGTACTTCCTTAAAAATTTCAGAGTCCAAGGATGCAACATTAGCAAACAAAAGTTGAAAGTAAACTGCCCAACTAGTTTTGAAGCCTTTAATATTTTTGCCCTTGACAGATTGTTGGTGAGTCACATTCCTGAGCCACTGCAGATTGTCTGGGGTATATACACCCACGGTGCTGTAATCTCAATGGGAAGACAAACCTTTCGTCCCCAGAGGGGCTGGGGGTGATCACCCTTTCCAATACTCTAGTGGACACATCCATCTGTGGCAGGCAGATTACGTAGTAACATACAAAATGGGAACAGGAGTAGACCATTCTGCAGAGGGAGGACGGTATGTGGGAATCAGCAGGATCATGTTTGACCTGAAGCCACGAGACTTCATGGAGTCCAGTGTCAATGTTGAGGACTCCCAGGGTAACTGACTGATACCAGTGTGTTGCCACCTCTGCTGGGTCTGTCCTGCCAGTGGGACAGGACGAGGGATAGTGATGGTAGTGTCTGGGACTTTGTAAAACTACGTCAAAACACACAGCGTATCGTCTTCTCCTTTGGTTAATTGTACGTTAATAACAGGACATGCTGTTAGCCCCTCTCATTTTCCAACGAGACCTGCCCACATCTGTTTCCAAACAAAGCAGTCTGTTGTGTTAACTTACATGTACCTGGGCGGGATCGTTACAGCTCCTAACAATATAGAGACTGAGAATTTGATGTGTTACTTGACAGAGACAAACCATCCATCAAGCCTCACTCAGCATAGGAAGATCCCAGGTACAATGACAGTGATTCTTTGTAGGCAGAGCCAAACTCACTGCCTGTCACCAGACACACACGACATTAATATCAGTGTCTGACAAGTGACTCCTCCAAAGGCAGTTAGAGACCTGGAAAGGACTATTACACTGAGTAACCTCGGCTGTTTCAGTATCCCACCCCAGGAATATTGGTATTAAACCTCAGAATCAGGTCACTCACCAGACTGTTTCCACTTCATGTTTGTCCTTCTCACTGTGAAACTTGCTGTCACAATCTCAGCGTGGACTGTTTGCTGCTCGTCATCACAGCCCCTGGCTGCAGTAAAGCTACATTTGCTCCCGAATGTGGGTGTGATTAAAAAGGTCAATATTTACTGGCTGAGCGATATAGAGGCAGGAAACTCTTTGCAGTGTGGAGCCCTCCCTTGTTGTTGTGGACTGCGAATGTCTACAAGAGGAAGTCAGAGTCTGTATCCTGAAACAGTTGAGTTAGGAATCACAGCATGAGGCCATTCAGCCCATCTCAGCTCCTTGAGTGAACCACATGGTTTGTTCCTCCCCTTCCCCTATTGACAGGCAAATGCTATTCACAACTTACCCGATTCCCTTCCCAAAGCTTAAATGTTAAATCTGCTTATGTTCTCCAGCAAATTCTGTAGAAATGGGGTGTAAACAAAGTCAGATTTCTTTCCCTGAGGCCATGGGATTGATCGCTTAGAACTGGAGACTGTCGCTCCTCAGTGACTCTTTGAAACAAGTCCCTGAAATCTCCACTGAACCTCCTCAGCTCCGAGGATCCTAATCCAGGTCACTCCGTCAAACAGAAATCCCTTATCCCACCCTTTTTGTTCTGATTCATTCACACAGCGGCAAATTAGGCTTAGCCCTCACTGTCTTTGGGAGTGTTACCTATCTGTTCGAGCATGACTGGGTATTCTGGGTGTGGAGTCACATGTAGGCCACAGCCAGTCACAACAACAGAGTTCCCTTCCTGAAGGATGTCAGTGATCTAGATGGGATTTCTCGATAATCCAGTGGCTTCATGATCCCTACTGGCATTAGCTTACTTTATTTTTCTGATTTAGCTCACAAACTGAATTCATTTCCCAGCAGCACTGGTGAGATTTGAACCAACCACTTGCAATCATTAATCCAGGCCTCTGGACTAGGAATTCATTAACACAAACCATCATTCTGCAACTTTCTAAAGCCTTCGCATCCTTCCTAATGTGTGGAAATAGCTGCTAGGCAGGGTCTGCGGCAGGTGGTGAGGGAACCAACAAGAGGGAGAAACATACTTGACCTCATCCTTACCAATCTGTCAACTCCAGATACATCAATCTATGGCAGTATCGGTAAGAATGAGCAACGCACAGTCCTTGTGGAGACAAAATCCCGCCTTCACATTGAGAATAAAACCTGTGTGTGTGGCACTATCACCGCGCTAGATGGGACAGACTTCGCACAGATCTAGCAACTCAAGACTGGGCATCCATGAGGCGCTGTGGGCCATCAACACCAGCAGAATTGTACTCCAGCACAATCTGTAACCTCATGGCCCGGCATATCCCCCACTCAACCATTACCATCAAGCCAGGGGATCAACCCTGGTTCAATGGAGAGTGCAGGAGGGCATGCCAGGAGCAACAACAGGCATACCTGAAGATGAGGTATCAACCTGGTGAAGCCACCAAACAGGACCTTAAAGATCATTCAACATGATGTGTTGGTGTGATTGGTTGCTGTGGGAGTAATGCCTGGATGAGGCACAATGTTTCAAGCCAGCGTTCCTCAAACTGGAGTCTGGGAGATGGTGTGAGCTGGTGTTGGGGGGTATGGTCTCCAGGGGCACACTGCAGACTGGGCTGTCTCTCCTGGGAGAGGTGGGCACAGGACAATGAGCTAAGGGAGGCAGGAACAGCAGCAACAGGAAGAGACACAGTGAGTGAAGCTGGAGCTGATTCAGTCACATTCAAGAAGGTAGTGCAGTTCGTATAAACAGGACTGGGTGGGGGGGGATATCTCAGGTACATGGGGGTCTCAGGGCCATGGGGGTCTTGGCATCATGGGGGACGGATCTCAGGGTCATGGGGGTCACAGGTCATGGGACGGGTCTCAGGGTCATGGGGGTCACAGGGTTATAGGGTAGTGATTCGGGTCATGGGGGTTTTCAGGGTTATGGATCGTCTCAAGGTCATGGGGAGGGGTCTCAAGGTCATGGGGTTCTCAGGATCATGAAAGAAGGGATCAGGGCAATGGGGGAGGGGTCTCAGGGCCATGTGGGAGGGGTCTCAGGGCCAAGGGGTGGGGTCTCAGGGTCATGGACGAAATGTCTCAGGGTCATGGAGATAGGACTCAGGGTCATGGGAGATAGGACTCAGGGTCATGGGGGTGGGGTCTCAGGATCAAGGTAGAAGGGTCTCAGGGACATGGGGGAAAGGCCTCATTCTCTGTGATTCTCACTGACTATGAGTGGAAACAATTGAGTTGAATTGGGTTCATTTTCTGACTGACAGGAAACAGGAAAGAAAGCAGTTTGCAGGCCAGAGACCACAAACCAGAGAGGTCTCCTACAGGAAATCAGCACTGACCTTTGAAGAATCGAAACTTAGAAGCAATTTATTTCAATTTCAAGTGAGCCCATCATGTTTATCAGGAACAGGAACAGTGCCGAGATTAGAGGGAGCATGGGCTAAATCTCCTTCTCCCAGGATTGGTGAAATGGAGATGGAGTGGGTACCTAATGAAGCTCGTTGTCAGAAAGCGTTCTGTCACATGACTACCCCTTCCCTTGCCCCACCCACAGTAATCCATTTGAGACTAACTTATAGAGACATTCCCAAAAACATTCCAATTTTACCAACATCATAATTGTAACAGTGATTTCCCATAAGAATCGGGACAAATCCCGTAACTGTTCCCTGTTCCCAGTTCCTGTGAATAAGCCTGATCCTGGGCACCCCTTCGCTCTGTGATTTATAAAGGTCATTCTGAGCATGCCCAGTCTATTCATTGGAGTTCAGTGGGATAGCAGCCCTTCCGCCTTCTCCTGGAGATCCAAAGGGCTTCACGCAGGCAACGGAAAACTGGGAAACCGGGACACCAAATGGCCGTACTAGTTTCAGAGCACAACGACAACCGCTTCTGTACCCAGAGCAGCTCCCCTGCCCATAGCCACACCCACCCTGAATGGACTAGCTTCGCACAACATTGTCTAGACATGCAGACCTTATTAATCAGTGCGTTGAGTATAGGAGTTGGGAGGTCATATTGCGGCTGCATAGTTAGGCCAGTTTTGGAATATTACATGCAATACTGGTCCCTCTGCTGTAGGAAAGATGTCCTTAAACTTGATAGGGTTCAGAAAAGAATTACCAGGATGTTGCCAGGGTTGGAGGGTTCGAGCTATAGGGAGAGGCTGTATAGGCTGGGGCTATATTCCCTGGAGCATCGGAGGCTGAGGGGTGACGTTATAGAGGTTTATAAAATTATGAGGGGCATGGATAGGGTGAATAGACAGGGTCAATACAGTGTGGAGCTGGAGGAACACAGCAGGTCAGATAGCATCAGAGGGGAGCAGAAAAATCGAAGTTTCAGGTCAGTCCTGAAGAAGGGTCCCGACCCAAAATGTAGACTTTCTTGCTCCCCTGATGCTGCCTGACCTGCTGTGTTCTTCCAGCTCCACGCTGTATCGACTCTGACTCCAGCATCTGCCGTTCTTGCTGTCTCTGAATAGCCAAGGTCTTTTTCCCGGGGTAGGGGAGTCCAAAACTAGAGGGGTATAGGTTTAAGGCGAGAGGGGTAAGATTTAAAAGGGACCTAAGGGACAACTTTTTCATGCAGAGGGTGGTGTGTGTATGGAATGAGCTGCCGGAGAAGGTGGTGGAGGCTGGCACAATTACAACGTTTAAAAGGCATCTGGATGGGTACATGACTAGGAAGGGTTTAGAGGGACATGGGCCAAATGCTGGCAAATGGGACTAGATTTCTTTAGGATATCTGGTCGGCATGGATGAGTTGGGCCGAAGGGTCTGTTTCTGTGTTGCACAGCTGTGTGGCTCTATGACATGCAGCCAAGGACAGGAGTAGGCAGACTGATCAATGAGAAAGGATATTATTTCAATTGTGTTGTACAAATTTGGATGCAACTTCTTGTGTATTTGGTGGATTATGTAAGTGCTGTCATCTGTAACACTGTAATCTATTGTATCTAGATGCTGCGATATACGCTGTAATCATTGTTGTGGGAGTTAGAGTCACTCTGTCCTATGGATCCCCTGTATGTGCTTGAATAAAGGGCACTGGTTCAAAAAGAAAGACCTTGAATGTCCAGATTGGATTACTCTGCCTACCGCACAACGGCTTGACAGAGATGAGAGGGCTTCAGAGTGCAGAAAGCACAAAGTGGATGAAGAGCTGTTGAGGGTGACTGAGCAGGTCAGAGAGACGGGATGGAGAGCGTGTAGTGAGAGTTCACTGGACAAGGGTGTGCGAATAATGACTGAAGGCAGGAAATGTCCTGAAGGAGCACTGGTCTTGGAGCTGTCAATATTACAGAGTGTGTGTGTGTGAAACATAAGACATTGGTAATTTTTCAGAAAAGGGTGGCTCAGCGGTTAGCACTGCTGCCTCACAGCACCAGGAACCTGGGTTCGATTCCATCCTTGGGTCACTGTCTGTGTGGAGTTTGCATATTCTCCCTGTGTCTGCGTGGGTTTCCTCTGGGTGCTCCGGTTTCCTCCCACAGTCCAAAGATGTGCAGGTTAGATGAATTGGCCATGCTAAATTGCCCACAGTGTCTGGGGATGTGCAGGTGAGGGTGTGTTAGCCATGGGAAATGCAGGGTCACAGGGACAGGGTAGGGGGATGTTTCTGGGTGGGATGCTCTTTGGAGGGTTGGTGTGGACATGCTGGCTGGAATGGCCTGTTCCCATGCTGTAGGGATTCTATGAGATGAGGAAAGCCAACTGGGATCTGGAGAGTACTCTGGAAGGCCAGCAAGCCTGGTGGAAGGTGGAAAAGAAAAGAATGAACTGACTGGGGATGTTTGATCATTTGCTGCCTTTAGGAGTAACAAGTAAAAGAGCAATAAGTGGTTAAGACGAGACTGCCACAGGGTGTTAGCAGCAGCTACACAGTACCAACCAGGAATGGGTGACTGGGGAGATGTAGATAAGGAAATCTAGGCTTATAGATACCACAATAACAATGGGGTAGATTAAGAAATAACAAGGTGTAGAGCTGGATGAACGCAGCAGGCCAAGCAGCATCAGAGGAGCAGGAAGGCTGACGTTTCAGTTCTAGACCCTTCTTCAGAAATGGTAGATTAAGAGCTGTGTGTGGGAAGGGCATGAATCATCATGGGGACGGACCAATAAATTGTCATCGAGATAATTGCCACATAAGTGTTTGCTGAGAGTAGCGACATGTCTGGAGGCGATACCTTTAGCTGGGGGCCCAAGGTGTGAACAATGACATTTTGGCTGGATCTAGAGTGAAACAACTGATAAACTTTTGAAGGAAAGGAATCAGAATTCCGAGACTGATCAGAGAAGCTAAAGATGTGGTGTGGGATGTTTGTAAGATTGATACCTGGACTTCAGAGGTAAGTTTATGAGGAGACATTATACAAATTAGTTCTAAGGAAGGGTCACTGGACCCGAAATGTTAACTTTGTTTTCTCCTTCACAGATGCTGCCAGACCTGCTGAGCTTTTCCAGCAACTTTGTTTTTGTTCCTGATTTACAGCATTTGCAGTTCTTTTGGTTTTTATTATACAAATTAGGCCTGCTTTCTCTAGAGTTTAGAAAGTTAAGGGGTGAAGTCTTCAAGATATTAACAGGAAAAGACAGGGTGGACGAAGATAAACTATTTCCACAGGTTGGGGATTCTAGGACTTTGGGCCTAGTTTGAGAATTAGGGCCAGATCATTCAGGAGAGATGTTGGGAAACACTTCTACACACAAAGGGTGATAGAGGTTTGGAACGGCCCGCCACAAATAGCAGTAGATGCAGGATCAGTTGTTAATTTTAAATCTGTAGTAGATAATTTCTGAGCAAAGCAGGGATATGGGCCAAAGGCAGGTTTATGAAGTTAGGCCACAGATCAGCCAATGATCTCATTGAATGGTAGAACAGGCTTGAGGGGCTGAATGGCCTTTTCCTGTTCCTATGTTGTAAAAACAAACTTAGGTAGGGGTCAGGAAAAGGTCAAAAGAAATCTCACAGCGCCAGGGACAGGGGTTTGATTCTGCTCTCGGGTGACTGTCTGTGTGGAGTTTGCACATTGTCCCCGTGTCTGCATGGGTTTCCTCCGGGTGCTCCGGTTTCCTCCCACAGTCCAAAGATGTGCAGGTTAGGGTGGATTGGACATGGGAAATTACCTGTAGTGTCTATGGATGTGTAGGTTAGGTGGGTTAGCCATGGAAATCCACGGTTACAGGGATAGGGTGGGAGGGTGGGTCTCTGTGGGATGCTCTT
>NW_025965903.1:0-1807 GCF_021869965.1 Rhincodon typus | reverse complement strand
CAGCTTCTTCCCTGCTGTGGTCAGATTTATGATCGGCCCTCTCATATTGATCTCTCTCTGCACCTTCTCTGTAGCTGTTTCACTATATTCTCTTGTTTGGTTAGCATGCAAAGCAGTACTTTTCACTGTATCTCGGTTCGTGTGACAATAAGAAATTAAATTAAATCAAATCTGACAACTGGAGACAGGGACAATATCATTGCATTGATGGAATTTACAGTGAGAGTAACAGGAAGTGAGTTTAAGATTGAGAGAGAGAGAGTAAAGCAGATTGGGGATGAGATTCAATGAAAACAGCAATGACCAATGTGAGTTACTCAAGAGAAATTCTTGTTTATTGCACTGAGACTCATGACGTAGCAGGGATAGGAAAAATTGGACACAGAGTATCAAGGAATCACAGAGTCACAGAAGGATTATGTTTCAGGAGGAGGGTATTCAGCCCATTTTGTCTGTGCTATCTCTCTGAATGAGCATTATCGTTCACTGCCACTCTGGTACTATTTCCCTTTATCTTGAATAGTCAGAGTTATAAATACATTGAGGGCTCCCTGTCTCTACTATCTTTTCAGGCTGCGACTTACAGATGCCTCATCCCTTTGGGTGAAATTCCTCAAATCCCCTTTGAACTTCTGGCTCCTTACCTTCAGTGTGTGCCCCCTGTTTATTGACCCCCTGCACTAAGGGGGAAGATTTCTCCCCGTCTACTTTGTCTATGCCCTTCAGAACTTTGTACACCTCACCCATCAGCCTTCCCTGCTCTAAGGAAAATATCCCCAGCCTGTCTGATCTCTCTTCATGGCTGAAATATTCTTGTCTGGACAACATCCTAGCAAATCCCTTCTCCCATCCTCCCCCCCCAACCCCTCCTCTCTCTCTCTCTCTCACCCTCTCTCTCATGTGATCATGACCCCCCTATAGTATGAGAGGAACTGCACACAGTATTCCATTTGTATCCTAATTCATGTTCTATAAATCTGCAACAGTCCCGCAGGACCATTGGTCTGCTCTCTCATTAGAAAGAGAAAAAATGTTTTGAACTGAGGGTTACCACCCTCCACAGAGAGGAGAGGTTGAGAATGTGGGAACTCTGAATTGGTTTATCCTACCTTTCCTTGTTGAGGGAATGTACCTAAACTGTATCCAAACCTTTACCTTTTGGAAGGTAGCGCACTGTTCACCAAATGTTTTTCCTGTCAGTATTTGTTTGCAGTCTATCTGGACAACCTCCACTGAAGTTAGTGATTGTTCTTGCTCCAAACTGACCAATCACATTTTCCATTATCATCGGAAACCTTGTGATACAATGATCCCTGACCCAAAATATCCACTTCCCAAGTCTGGCTGTGCCTCTGTACGTGTTGGACTTGATATGTGCTGCTGTAAGGAGCCCCCCTGAACACGATCTGCCCCACAACCACCATCCCAGCCTATATATGGGTAATTAGAATCCCCCATTCTAATTCCAGTCTCCAGTCTCCTTGTAGTTTCGGTCCTCTCCATGCCTCCTTAACGCAGGACCACATTCCTCTTCCTAACTACACCATTGGTATCATTGTGGACCTGAATCTTGAACTGCTGATCCTCTGTTCAAAGAATTTTGTGCAGTTGCTCTGTGACATCCTTGACACTGGCCCCAGGGAAGCAGTTCACCATCCTGCTGGCTGTCTCTGTTCCTTTAACCAATGAATCCGTGATCACTGCTGTTCTCTCACTCCTCTTCCTTCCATCCTGTACCTGGTGCCGTGGGCTTGGCTCTCCTTGCACTCCAACAATGACTTGGTTCTTGGAGCAATGTCGGTTGGCA
>NW_025965902.1:95849-97000 GCF_021869965.1 Rhincodon typus | reverse complement strand
CCTTGGGGATGAGTGACCATAAAATGAACCAATTTTTTTAACAAGATGGAGAGTGATTTAATTGATTCAGAGACTATGGTGCTGAATCTTAACAAAAGCAATTATGAAGATATGAGTCTTGAGTAGGCCTTGATAGATTGCGGAGAGTTACTTAATGAGAAGACAGTAGATAGGCAATGGCAAACATTCAAGGAACACATGGGGGATCTGCAACAACTGTTTACTCTTGTCTGGCACAAAAGCAAAATGGGTAAGAGAGCCAATCCATGGCTTACAAAGGAAATTAGAGGTAGTATCCAATCCAAGGAAGAAACATACAGATTGGCCAAGAAAAATAATCTGTCTGAGGATTGGAAACAGTTTAGAATTCAACAAAGAAGGAGCAAAGGATTAATTAAGAAGGGGTAAATACAGTACGAAAGTAAGCTTACAGGGAACATAAAACTGACACTAAGAGTTTCTATAGGTACTTGAAGAGAAAGAGATTGGTGAAGACAAATGTAAGTCCTCAACATACAGAAATGGGAGAATATATAATAGGGGACAAAGAAATGGCTGAGCAACTGAAAGCATACTTTGGTTCTGTCTTCACAAAAGAGGACACAAATCAGATACTAGAAATGTTGGAGAATGCAAGATTTAGTGAGAGGGAAGAATTGAGGAAATCAATTTTAGTAGGAATTGGTGCTGGGAAAATTACATAGAACATAGAACATTACAGCACAGTACAGGCCCTTTAGCCCTCGATGTTGCGCCGACCTGTGAAACCAATCTGAAGCCCATCTCACCTACACTATTCCATTATCATCCATATGTTTATCCAATGACCATTTAAATGCCCTTAAAGTTGGCGAGTCTACTATTTTTGCAGGCAGGGCATTCCACGCCCTTACTACTCTCTGAGTAAAGAACCTACCTCTGACATCTGTCCTATATCTATCACCCCTCAATTTAAAGCTATGTCCCCTCGTGCTAGCCATCACCATCCGAGGAAAAAGGCTCCCACTGTCCACCCGATCTAATCCTCTGATCATCTTGTGTGTCTCTATTAAGTCACATCTTAACCTTCTTCTCTCTAACGAAAACAGCCTCAAGTCCCTCAGTCTTTCCTCATAAGACCTTCCCTCCATACCAGGCAACATCCTGGTAAA
>NW_025965902.1:0-849 GCF_021869965.1 Rhincodon typus | reverse complement strand
AGCATCCATGAAATCATGGTTGATCCTTAACTCCACCTTCCTGCCTTTACCCCATAATCCTTGATTCTCTTCCTGATTGAAGATCAGTCGGTCTCAGCCTTGAATATACTTGTTGGCCCAGCATCACAGCCCTCTGCAGTAAAGAATTCCATTAATTTACTACCCTCTGAGTGAAGAAATTCCTTTTCCTCTCTGCCTTAAATGGCAACCACTTCTTTTGAGATTATATGTTCTGGTCCGAGACTCTCCCACAAGGGAGAGAAAAAACCTTTCGACATCCAACCTATCAAGTCCCCAGAGAATCTTGTATTTTTCAATAAAGTTTCTTTTCATTTTCTAAATTTCAATGAATACAGGCTCAACCTACTCAATGTCTCCTCATAAAACAGGCCCTCCATACCTGGGATCAGCCTAACAAACCTTCTCTATTACCCACTGAACTTCGTGGCTGGCTTTTGTGAGTCCTTTGCATACCTGAATTTGGTTCTTGGATCATTTTTCTGTAAAGCGTACCAGCTGTACCATTGAAACTATCACCATTGCCATTCTAGCAAGTGCAGAATGAATGAGTGACAAAGTGGGTTTGTAGCTGGAAAGGATTGTGATTCTTCCTCAGGTCATTGATGCATTGGGGAATCAGTGGAAAGGGGAAGGAGTAGCTTGTGATACACACTATCCTTCACATTTACACTTACAAGAGGAATCATTGTGTCAGATGGAATCTAGAGGAAAAGATGCATTCTAATATCCCCTCACAAAACTAGGGGAAGCTACCAAGTTAAGGATAATTCATTATCCTCATCCAGAGTCCCATTCACTCTTCACTTCTACGTTCAGAAGTGGACTCAA
>NW_025965901.1:96287-97000 GCF_021869965.1 Rhincodon typus | reverse complement strand
CCACCACTTCCCCTGGCAACTCATTCCATACATGCACCACCCTCTGTGTGAAAAAGTTGCCCCTTAGGTCCCTTTTAAAGCTTTCCCCTCTCACCTTAAACAAATGCCCTCTAGTTTATCCCCTGTACCCTGGGGATAAGACCTGTTTTGTAGGTTTCAATTAGATCTTTCCACATTAAGTTTCTCACCATCTAAGAAATACACTGTACACCCATTCCTCCGACCAAAGTGAAATACCTCACATCTTCCCACATTATATTCCATCTGCCATGTTCTTACCCCATTCCCCAGCTGAAAACCACATTATATCCTCTTCACATCACACATTCCTGTTCAGCTTGTATTATCTGTAAACTTGGAAATGTTACATTTGGAGATGAAAGATGTGGTTTATGGTTCCTATTTACTGGAGAAGTTAGTTTTGGAAAGACTATTGATACCATTGTACTAATGGTTGCACAGCAACACTTACTGGACTTATTTTTCTGTTTTATCCCTGTCAATCTTATTGCCTTGTCTCCCCCATACGATTCTCCCATCTCTGTCTTTTTCCTCCATTAAAATCCTTTTTAGAACCTACCTGTTATTGGTCACCTGACTTAATGCAACCATATATGGCTTGGTATCAGACTTTATTTACTTATGGAACAAAAACAGAGTTGCTAGAAAAGCTCAGCAGATCTGGCAGCATCTGTGGAGGAGAAAACAGAGTT
>NW_025965901.1:0-1287 GCF_021869965.1 Rhincodon typus | reverse complement strand
ACACCGAGATCTTTCTGCTCATCCACACTACCAAGAATCTTACCATTAGCCCAGTACTCTGTATTCCTGTTACTCCTTCCAAAGTGAATCACCTCACACTTTTCCGCATTAAACTCCATTTGCCGCCTCTCAGCCCAGCTCTGCAGCTTATCTATGTCCCTCTGTAACCTACAACATCCTTCTGCACTATCCACAACTCCACCGACTTTGGTGTCATCCGCAAATTTACTAACCCATCCTTCTACGCCCTCATCCAGGTCATTTATAAAAATGACAAACAGCAGTGGCCCCAAAACAGATCCTTGAGGTACACCACTAGTAACTGAACTCCAGGATGAACATTTCCCATCAACCACCACCCTCTGTCTTCTTACAGCTAGCCAATTTCTGATCCAAACCACTAAATCACCCTCAATCCCATGCCTCCGTATTTTCTGCAATAGCCTACCATGGGGAACCTTATCAAACGCTTTACTGAAATCCAAATACACCACATCAACCGCTTTACCCTCATCCACCTGTTTGGTCACCTTCTCGAAGAACTCAATAAGGTTTGTGAGGCACGACCTACCCTTCACAAAACCGTGTTGACTATCCCTAATCAAATTATTCCTTTCTAGATGATTATAAATCCTATCTCTTATAATCCTTTCCAACACTTTACCCACAACCGAAGTAAGGCTCTCTGGTCTATAATTACCAGGGTTGTCTCCACTCCCCTCCTTGAACAAGGGGACGACATTTGCTAGTCTCCAGTCTTCTGGCACTATTCCTGAAGACAATGACGACATAAAGATCAAAGCCAAAGGCTCTGCAATCTCCTCTCTAGCTTCCCAGAGAATCCTAGGATAAATCCCATCCGGCCCAGGGGACTTATCTATTTTCACACCTTCCAGAATTGCTAACACCTCCTCCTTATGAACCTTAATCCCGTCCAGTCTAATAGCCTGTATCTCAGTATTCTCCTCAACTACATTGTCTTTTTCCTGTGTGAATACTGACGAAAAATATTCATTAATCACCTCTCCTATCTCTTCGGACTCCATGCACAACTTCCCACGACTGTCCTTGACCGGCCCCAATCTTACTCTAGTCATTCTTTTATTCCTGACATACCTATAGAAAGCTTTAGGATTTTCCTTGATCCTACCTGTTAAAGACTTCTCATGTCCCCTCCTGGCTCTTCTTAGCTCTCTCTTTAGGTCCTTCCTGGCTAACTTGTAACTCTCAAGCGCCCTCACTGAGCCTTCACGCCTCATCTCTACATAAGCCTCCTTCTTCCTCTTG
>NW_025965900.1:96538-97000 GCF_021869965.1 Rhincodon typus | reverse complement strand
GAATAGGAAGGATTTAGTGGGATATGGACCAAATGTTGGCAAATGAGACTAGGTTTATTTAGGATATCTGGTCAGCATGGATGAGTTGGACTGAAGGGTCTGCTTCTGTGCTGTATATCTCTATGACTCTATGAGGCTCCTGAGAAACAGCAGTAACAGCTGGGAGACTGCCGAAAGCACTGCTGAATTTGTGGGAAAATAGCCTCGAAATTGGTAGCCCTTTTTCTACGCTGATCAATAAAGCAGCTGGCACTCTTCCAGCTCAGAACGTACACACATCCATCAAGTTGGAAGCTTAGTGCCCATTTTAAACCTGTGAACCTTTAGGCCAATACCTCTCAGAGCAAACCTGGGTGTGTGAAAGGAATATTCCATATGAAGGTGGCATGGGACAGGATTTCTTAAACCAGCTGTTACTCACCAGCTATAAAACACGGAGATAACAAGGTGTAGAGCTGGATG
>NW_025965900.1:0-1538 GCF_021869965.1 Rhincodon typus | reverse complement strand
TGCTTGGCCTGCTGTGTTCATCCAGCCCTGCACCTTGTTGTCTCTTAATAGAAGAAGTTATAAGGCAAACAGCTCCTTAACTTGTTCCATCATTCAATAAGACCACGGCTTAACATATACCTCAAATTCACCTTCATGCACTGTGTCCATATCACTTCATACCTTTTGTAATGTAGGGTACGCAATTTCTAAACTATTTATTTTTAAACTTGGATTTTTGCATTTAGAATGAGTGACATACGGATTTATCTGTGTATCTATGTACTGACAGAAGGATGTCAATGCATTGGAAGCAGTTCAGAGAAGATTTACAAGACTAATTCCTGGAATGGGCGGACTGCCTCATGATGAAACATTAGACACACAAGGTCTGCATCCTCTGGAATTTAGAAGAGTCAGTGGGGACCTAATAGAAAGACATCAAATCTTGAGGGAACTTGACCAGATGGAAGTTGAAAGGATGTTTCCTCCTGTGGGAGAATCTAGAACTAGGGGTTACAGTTTAAAAATAAGGGATCTTCCACTTAAGATAGAGGGAAACGGGGATAGGGGGTGATGGGTTGGGAGGTGTTTGGGTCTGGCAGTGAGGGTGTTAAATCCAGTGACAGGATGGATGTCGCAGATCCTGTGGACGTGGTGCTTGTGTCCATAGTGGAGCGATCTGGTCTGACAGCAAGAGACGGGGAGAGTGGGTAAAGTGGTGAAGTGGGTGCGGGTCCAGCGACCAGGAAGTGGAAAGTTGAGTTCCAGAAGAGCGGGATGGTGTTGGATCAAGATCTGGGGGATGTTGGGTAGATTTGGGTAGCTGTGGTTGAAGATGTGTGTGGGTCAGTTTAATAATTACTCAGGAGCTATTCGAGGTTGTATTGTCTAATTTTACCTGAGCAAATATTTTCTTCACTGGAGCAGAAGTCTCCAAATTCCCTGATTTAAACAGATACTTTCAGTGAGTTACAGGTACAGGGTATTTTTTTCAATGGAATCTTCAACAAACTGAGCGATTTGTTCAGAGTTTGCTACAATGGGAATTCTGAAGGTCCCCATGTGCACTTCAAAAACAATCATCCGACCTTTGGAAAATCAGGGCAAATATTTATTTCCACGGACAGAAATACAGTGAAACAAATGTAACCCAAATATAAGATAAATGTTAATGTTTCTCTTAGCATTTCAAGTACAAACGCATTTCTCCTAGCATTTCAAATACAGCACAGAATTAGCCATTTGGCCCATCAAGCCTATGTCAACCCATGATGTCTTTCTAAACAGAAAACCTTTTGCCTTGATGCAGCCTGTACTCCTGTATTCCCTGCCTATTCAAGCCAATTCAGAGATGTCTCTTAAACCTTGCTGTTGTATTTGCCTCCACCAGCTCCTCTGACGGCACATTCTAGGCACTTACTCTGTGTTAATAACTTGCTTCTCACATCTCCTTTAAACTTCCCCCCTTTTACCTTTAACTATGTCCCCTAGTAATCGACATTTCTACCCTGGAAAAAGTCTGTGCCTATCCATTCTATCCGTGCTTCTCAGATTTT
>NW_025965899.1:96306-97000 GCF_021869965.1 Rhincodon typus | reverse complement strand
CCAATGCAGGAATGAGAATTGGAGCCACTGCATCCATTCAAATGGTTTGTGCTGCAATATGCACAGTAATGCAATTTGAGGAAACTATCTTTTACAGTAAGCTGAAGTCACCTTCAGTCTCTGTGTTTTAAAAAAAATGTACACAGCTTATGTTTTCAGCTATTAGGTTTAAAATTTTATTATTGATGTAAAGCACAATTTCATGGCACAGATGGACAGCAAATATTAGCTGAGCATGGTAGCAAACAGAAGGCAATTATTCTGTTAGACTGACAACACTAAACCTGAGAGAACTGTAAACTTGAGGAGAAAAGTTTGGAGCTCCAGAAGGACACTGACAAGTTGGTGGAGTGGGTGGGTAGGAGGCAGCTGAGGTCTAATGCAGTAAAGTGTGCGGTAATGCACTCTGATCAGAAGAATGTTGAGAGACAATATAAAACAGGGGGTACAATTCTAAAGGGGGTGCAGGAGCAGAGAGAGCTGGGTGTAAAAACTGAAAGAATTGTGGATGCTGGAAATCAGAAACAAAGACAAAAATTTCTGGGAAAGCTCAGCAGGTCTGGCAGCGTCTGCGGAGGGAAATCAGAGTTAACGTTTCGGGTCCAGTGACTCTTCCTTGGAAATGGGTGCATATGTGCACAGATCATTGAAGGTAGCGGGATGGTTAGAGAGAACACCTAATAAAACACGAACA
>NW_025965899.1:0-1306 GCF_021869965.1 Rhincodon typus | reverse complement strand
AGGGTAAGTGTGAACAGTGGGTGTTAGTGCAGTCAGGGTAAGTGTGAACAGTAGGGATAGTGCAGTCAGGGTAAGTGTGTTGTGTATTTGTTTGGGGCTGGGTTGAGCTGATTGTGAAAAACGGAATCTCGAGGCACGAAGCAGGAAAGGACCAAAAATCCTGCAAACTCGGCAAATCCGTGTGAGGCGACAGAGTGTGGCAGCATCATTGAATCAGTGAGAGAGTGTCTGTGTGGGCGAGCGGATTGGTTTGTGTTTCACCGGGCAACACCGGTTTTCACAAACTGACGCATCTGAGAGGTTAACGTGTCTGTTTTCTTTCTCTGCAGATGCTGCTGGAAGGTTTTGTGTGTTCTCTGAGGGGACGGATACAACTGTTTCTTGATACAGATTGTGGTGGTCAGGAGCAGGAACTGACAGGAGAACAGATTTGGTCCAGGTGTAAGTGTCAATTTGAGATGTTCCTGCCTGCACTGTCTGACTTGAACACAGTCAGTGAGGGAAAGGCACTGTCCGATTGTCTGGGAAGCAGTTCGCACGAGCAAACAATGTGAATCACCGCACCAGAAATGGGAAAAATGTACTGTTTCACACGGCTAGTAATTTATATGATAAGCAGTGGACTCACTCCCAGAATGTTGCACAGTATCTTTTCCTCTTCTAGGCAACTTACAAAACCTTTCTGCTTCAAACATACAGAGATCACATTGAACAATCCAAGATGACTATAATTGAGCAGTGCACACAGAGTAAATCCTCATCTATTCTAACCCACAAAGCACACCCAGCCGATAGGGTTAAAGACGCATTGCATGCAGAGTAAAGCTGTCTCTACACTGTCCCCCATCAAACACACCCAGGACAGGGACAGCACAGGGTTAATAAAGAGTAAAGCTTCCTCTACACTGTCCCCATCAAACACACCCAGGACAGGGATTCCATGGGGTTAGTTAGAGTGTAAAGCTCTCTCTGCACTGTCCCCATCAAACATTCCCAGGACAGGGACAGCACAGGGTTAGATACAGAGTAAAGCTCCCTCTACAGTGTCCCCATCAAACACTCCAAGGGAAGGGACAACACAGGGTTAGATACAGATAAAGCTTCCTCTACACTGTCCCCATCAAACACTCCCAGGACAGGGACAGCACGGGATTAGATACAGAGTAAAGCTTTCTCTACACTGTCCCCATCAAACACTACCAGGACAGGGACAGCACGGGGTTAGATACAGAGTAAAGCTTTCCCTACACTGTCCCCATCAAAAACTCCCAGGACATGG
This sequence comes from Rhincodon typus, assembly GCF_021869965.1. NCBI lineage: Eukaryota > Metazoa > Chordata > Chondrichthyes > Orectolobiformes > Rhincodontidae > Rhincodon > Rhincodon typus. Next base: position 27 of record NW_025965899.1, on the reverse strand, counting down.
ACAGCATGGGGTTAGATATAGAGTAAA
>NW_025965898.1:96292-97000 GCF_021869965.1 Rhincodon typus | reverse complement strand
TGCCAGCCATTAAACACTCTCTTCTCATAGAATATGAAATGTTGTTTCTCTTTTCATTGATATTCTTGTGAACATCCCAATGTGTTAAAAACAAAAAGCTTGATAAAAGGCATCTTTGTGCTGCAATACATCAATGTAAACCATAACCTTCAAACATGATTTCACTCAGCATTGCCAATTTTGACTATTTTATCATTTATATTCTAAGAGAATGGGTTAATTATTTCACCTTTCTAATGGAATGTAATTTTGAATCTCCTGTGGAGTAAATTCACGATTATGATTTTTACTCAGTAGGAAGAAGTATCGGTAGCGAATCCATAATTCAACACAAATTAATTCAGGTTTGCAGTTGTGTGCCACCTGGTGAGCATAATTTGCTGATGCGTTTGAATTGCTGCATCCCATTTTTGTTGCCCCTCTCAGTACTTTATAAACATGCACATTGAGAGATAATGGTGCAGGGAAATAGAATGTGTTGGAAGATTCCTTTGAAGACCTAATGATTTTCAATGCATCACTTGTACTGAAATTATAAGGGGCTTCTTCACTTTTCTTTTAATAAACCTGTTCAGTGATGTTATTAGAGATAGTAGGAACTGCAGATGCTGGAGAATCCGAGACAACAAGGTGCAGAGCTGGATGAACACAGCAGGCCAAGCAGCATCATAGGAGCAGAAAGGCTGACGTTTCGGGCCTAGACCCTTC
>NW_025965898.1:0-1292 GCF_021869965.1 Rhincodon typus | reverse complement strand
TGTGTTCATCCAGCTCTACACCTTGTTATCTCAGATTCTCCAGCATCTGCAGTTCCTACTATCTCTCTCCAAACAGGTTGATTTGAAAAATAGAGTAAAGACCAAACATGGGCTTTTGTGGTGCAATTGTAGTGTCCCTACCTATGAGCCAGGAGGCTCTGATTTAAGTCCCACCTGCTCCAGAGGTGTGTGATAACATCTTTGAACAGACTGTTTAGGAAAATGCCGATAAAGTACAGCCAGCTACTAGTGGTGTGGGACCTTAGGGAAGAAATTGCTGAGCCCCTGTCAGAAATATTTGTATCATCTGTAACCACAGGTGAGGTGCTGGAGGACTGGAGGATGGCTAATGTTGTACCTTTATTTAAGAAAGTTTGTAAGGAGAAGCCTGGGATTGGAGCTGATTCTGAAAAATAGGATTTACATGCGTTTGGAGAGGCAAGGACTGATCAGAGATAGTCAGCATGGTTTTGTGTAAGGGAACTTGTGTCTCACAAACTTGATTGAGCTTTTTAATGAAGTAACCAAAAAAATTGATAAAGGCAGAGAGGTAAACATTGTTTACATGGACTTTGGTAAAGCCTTTGACAAGGTTCTGCATGAGAGACTAATTACTAAAGTTAGATCACACGTGATTCAGTGTGATCTTGCCAATTGGATATAAAATTGGCTTTGTGGGAAGAGACAGAGAGTGGTGGTGGAGGGTTGTTTTTCAGACTGGGTCAATAGGCTGAGGAGTGGCAAATGGAGTTTAATTTGGATAAATGCAATGTATTGGATTCTGGTAAAGCAAATCAGGGTACAACTTATACAATTAATGTTAAGACCCTGGATAGTGTTGTAGAACAGAGACACCTAAGAGTTCAGATGTCTAATTCTTTCAAGTTTGTGTCACAGGTAAACAGGGTGGTTAAGAAGGCATTTGGCATGCTAGAGTTCATTGCTCAGACTTTTGAGTGTAGGAATTAGGACATCATGTTGAGGTTGTACAGTATGCTGGTAAAGCCTCTTCTGAATTACTGTGTGCAGTTCTGGGTGCCCTGTTATAAGAAGGATGTTATTAAATCGGAGAGGGTTCAGAAACGATTTACTAGGATGTTGCTGGGAATGGAGGGTTTGAGTTATAAGGAGATGCTGGATAGGCTGGGATTTATTTCACTGGAGCATATTACGTTGAGGGATGACATTACAGAGGTTTATAAGGTCACGTGGGGCACGGATAATAGCTTAGGTCTTTTCCCTAGGGCGGGGGACTTCAAAACTCAGGGGCATATTTTTAAGGTGAGAGGAGA
>NW_025965897.1:91234-97000 GCF_021869965.1 Rhincodon typus | reverse complement strand
TTTCACATCAGCCTTTTGTTCCAGTATCTCTGACCCAGCTCTGTTCTTGCTCCAGTGTTTTCATCTTGGCCTCAATTAGTTATTATTAATCTGGATTACCTATTATTCTTTTCCGTCATCATCCTGAACCTATGATACAATGATCACTGTCACTTGATCCCCACATTTCTAAGAACCAGATCCAACAGTGCATCTTTTCTATTTGGACTGGACATGGTGCAGTAAGAAATTTCCCTAAACACAATCTAAGAACATTTGCCCCTCTCTGCCCATATCTATCATTGTCCCAGTCTGCATTTGAGGAGCTAATGCCTCCAATTCTAACCACTCTACAATGTTTGCATTTCCTGTAATTGCCTTATAAATTTGTTCCTGTACATGTTTTCCATTAGTTGCTGTTCCACAGACTATACGAAGTAATGTAATTGCACCTCTCTTGTTCCTTCGCTCTTGCCAACTGATTCTTTCCTTGAACCCTTTGCATTCTTTCTCCAGTACTCTACAAGTGTGCCCTTTAATCAATACTGCCAACCCTCTTTCCTTACCTTTATATCTTTGCTGAGCAGCTTGTACCAAAAAATACTTTGCCAAATAATCTGCTCTTCCTTGAGCAAGGTCACTGTTATTGCCATACATTTCCAGATGGAAAACTGCACCTCTAACTCCCCAAATCTTATTTAGTTTGCTCCATGCAGTCATATACACGCATCATAACCCTGACTGAATTTTCACCACTTTCTCCCTTACTCCAACTTTATCTATTAAGTCTGTTGCTAACTTCCTAAATTCTGGTGTTAGGACCACACCTCTCTTCAGACCCAAGTCATTGGTACCAATGTGCACCACCACTTCTGGCTGTTCCTTTTCCCCCAGAATAATGTCCTCTACCTGCTTAGTGACATCCTCGATCCTAGCACCGGGGATTGAGTACTATCCTGAAGTCACATCTACAGCAACAGAAGCACCTGTCTGTCCCCCTAACTAATGAAGCCCCCTCCTTCCCCAATCATTGTTATAGCCCTTCCTTTTTCCTCCGCTCTGGACAGCCGATCCCTTCAAGGTGCTATAACCTTCGATCTTTTTGCAGCCCCTTGTGGAACCAGCGCCCTCACTAGTTTGCAAAACAGAAAATCAATTTGTGAATATGATTCTATGGGATCCCTGCAGTACCTATCTGGTTCTCTTGCACTGCCTGGCGGTCACTCCTTCCCTTTCAGTCTCCAGGCCTTTTAAGCTGTCGTCTTGCTACCTGTCTGAACGTGCATTCCACATAAACCTTATCCTTGTGAATATGCCATAACGACTCCAGTCACCACTTGAACACTGAGGTCCAGAGCTGAAGTTTCTGTCGCTGGCAGCATTTACTGTGTGTCTAGTCATGTAGGCCAGCGATAGGATCCATAACTTCCCGCCTGTTACAGGTCACACATTCCACTGTACCAAACTGAGTTGTCATGCCTTAAAATTATTTCCCTTGTGTAACTTTACTTTGGATTACTTGTATCACTTCATTATGTTGACCCTGACTTTCCCTTATTCCTGGAATTTTTCACTTCAATCCAACTTGAGTAGCTACCTTTTTAAAAATAATACACTTTTCTCATTTACAAAATTATCATTACAGACTTCATTTTTAAATAACTTCTAACCTCTCGCTATCCAGAATGTTCATAAATCAATGACTAGTTTCTCTTTCAAATCAGAAATGCTTGCTCAGTTTTTTTTTTGCATTTTCTTCTTACATTCCACTTTGTTGTACAGCCCTCTATTGCAATTTCACATTCCATTTTGCTGTCAGGGAGTTTGTTCTTCATCCTTTAAAAATTTACTGTCAGTTTTTTTTTTCCCTATTTATTTATATGGACCTCTTCTTAAGCCTGATAATATTGTGGTCACCATTCCTGAACTGCTTCGTTAATTATGTCTAAATCTAATAATATATCCACTCTTGTCAGCTTACCAACACACTGTTTGACTAATTAGGTTGGTGTGCATTTCAGAAATTGAGTTTCCTGTTTTTGTATTTACTGAACATGCAGGTGCAGCAGGTAGCAAAGAAAAAATGGTATGTTGACCTTCATTGAAGAAGGATTTGAGTACAGGGCCAGAGATGTCTTGCTGTAATTGTATAGGCCTTTATGAGACCACACCTGGAACATTGTATTCAGTTTTGGTCTCCTTACCTAGGAAAGGATGTCTTGGCTCTGGAGGGAGTGTAATGAGATATGCCAGACTGATTTGTGGGATTGCAGGACTGATGTTTGAGGAGATCAATTAGGATTGTATTCACTTGAGGTTAGAAGGATGAGGGTGGATCTCAAAGAAACCTATAAAATTCTAACAGCACTAGACAAGGTTAATGCAAGAAGATGTCCCTCCTGACGGGGTACTCCAGAACCAGAAGTTACACTTTAAGGATACTCGGTAGGCCATATAGGACTGAGATGAGGAGAAGTTTCTTCACCCGGAGAGTGTTGAGCCTGTGGAATTCACTACCATAGAGAGTGGGCGAGGCCAAAACATTTGTTTGTTTTCAAGAAGGAATTAGATACAGTTCTTCAGGGTTAAAGGAATCAAAGGTATGAGGAAAAACCAGGAACAGGGCACTGATTTGCATGATCGGCTACAATTACATTGAATGGTGGCTCAGGTTCAAAAGGGCCAAATGGCCTCTTGCTGTTCCTCTTTCATATTTTCTTTCATATCTGTCTACTATCACATAAATATGGGAGAATGAAAATCTAGCAGATGGAATGTCTAAGAAGCAAAAAATAATGAGTTGCAAAAAAAAGACTGAAAGAAATATCAAACACATAGGTGCAGGAATCATTGTTCAACTCTTCAAGTTTGCTCTGCCATTCAATAAGATCATGGCTGATCTAGGTGTGGTCTCCACTCAACTTTCCTGTCGACCCACATCACTGTTAACTCCCTTGTCTTAACAACATACATGTAACTCAGCCTTCCTTTAATTCATTGACCCAGCCTCCGCTATTTTCTAGAGAATTCCACAGACAAATGAAAATATTTGCTTTCTTGTCTGTCTTAAAAGGGAGGCCTCTTTCAAACAAAATAGGATTAAAAATAGACCATTCAGTCTCTCGAGTTTGCACCAACATCTGATAAGATCATGTACTGATCTGTATATGTTTTTAATACCACATTCCCGTCTCTCCGATAACTTCCTTACCTAACAAGAATCTATCCACAATGCAAAGAATGGTGAAGAAACTCAGCCACGCTGGCATTATCTGTGGCAAGAAACATTTCAAGTCTGGTCTGACTCTTCACTTCTGGGAAAGAGTCAAACCAGACTCACAACATTAACTCTGTTTCTCTGCACTACCTGACCTGCAGAGTTTCTCCAGCATCCACAGTATTTTGCTTTTGTTCAAGAATCTGTCTGCCTCTGACTTACCAGCATTTATTGACTCTGCCTGCTGGAGTTGAATTCCAAAGACACAGAATCCTCTTAAATTGTGTCCCCTGTTTCTAGTCCCTCTTTCAAAGGGAAACATCCTCTCAGAATCTGGCCCATTAAGTTTTCTCACGCTCATGTATGTTACAATGAGATCACCTTACATTTTTCTAAACTCCAATGGATAAAGGCTTACCTATTCAACCTTTCTTCATAAGATAAGCCCTTCATCCCAGGAATAAGTCAACAGAAACTTCTCTAAACTGCTTCCAACCCATCAGCAGACTTGATAGATGAGTACTTTGTGTTCTTCTAGCCTTCTGAAAATAGGTACAATGCCAGCAGCCCGATTAAAAACTAAAGCCAGGTCATTGGAAGGATCACAATGCATTTAATGTAGGTTTTTAAAAAGTTATAGTAGTTAAAAGAAAGTACATTTGGATTGGAAATCACAAATCTGTGTTCACTCCTAATATTTAAAAGTTTTAGGGAGAGGGAAAGACAGTAACTACAAATCGGTCAAATTAACCCAGTTTTAGGAAGGTTGCTGGAATCTTATATCAGAGTGTATTTGACCACTTGTATTATTTTATCAGAAGGAAAAAATGATGATTTATTCAGGGTATATCATACCTCACTGTAATCTACATGAATTCTAGTGAATAAGTCATTAGCTGTTACAGAGTAGTGTGTCTTTGAAAAAGAAACAAAAAATACTTGAAATATTGAACAGAATTTTTTGATTTTTGTTGCAGTTTTCCAGTACACACAATATTTTGCTGATGTACATGCATCTATGGACATTGTTTGTGGATGTTCAGGAAATATTCGATCAAATTCTGCGGAAGGGCTTATTTGCAAAAATAAGGCATGTATTATTGAAAGTACCGTTGTGATATGTATCAGTAATCACTTGGAAGATGAAAGTCACAGTAGAAATAAAATATTGTCTTTAAATTGGCAGCAAGTGAAAGACACATGGTGTTTCTGAAGGATTGTACAGTGTTCATAGCTTTTCACCATATGTGTTAATTTGGGTAAAGAGAGCTGTAATATTGAAGTGAGCAGGTGAGATTAGGTTCGGGGATGCAATAATATCTTTGAATCAATGCAAGAAGTTACAAAGGACAGGATTTCATACTCAAGTAAGGTCATGATTTAGAGGCAGCAGTGATCCCCGCACTTCTATGTGCTTTGGAGACTTTGGCGACATACAGGAGACAAGTTAAAGCATTGGAATACCATCAGTGGTGCCTTCAAGATCCTCCAACTCTGGTGGCAAGAAAGGTGGTTCTACAGAAACTGTACCAAGCCAACGTGCCTAACATCCAGGCTTTACTCACTCCACCTAATAGGACGTTTTATTCTTATACCTGACAACAGGCATCCCAGTTCAAATGCTGTACTTGCAACTACGTCACCACAGGAGACTTAGAGAAGACAGTGGAAGTGATTTAGGGATGCCCTCACAGCAACCCTGAAGAGATCAGAAACATACCTCCTGACTCAAAGAAGTCCTTTAGCTGTGACTTGTTGGAATGGAGTGTGATCATTTTAGGAGGCATTGAGCACATCAGGAAATTTAATTGGGAATGTACTGAGGCAAAATTGAGGTGTTGGAAGGAGTGTGACAACTTCAAGTAAAACTCATCTGCCGACTCCTTCAGAAACCACTGTGCATGTGGCTGAGTCTGTGGTTTACACATTAGTCTTACCAGTCATCTCAGAACTGGAGTGGAATCAAGTCATCCTTGACCCCAAGAAAAAGAAGCTAGGAGAATGATGCAGCAATTTCAATGATATCAAGACGGTCTTAAAAAAGGAAATGTCTTCCATACCAAGGAGAAATTTCTACATCCAGCGCAGCAAACTTTACAAAGTGATACCAAGATAAAATGCACCAAGAAACCTTTGCCACTTCTGTTCTAATTTCACAACAATGATGATGTACAGTCTTGTCATTGTAACATGGATTTAGCGAAAAGTATTTCTTTGTTGGCTTCTACTTAGGATTAATTACGTTTTATTTTTCCAATCATTTATTTTCAGTAAATAAAACTTCAGTTTCTTTTTAAATGAAGACTGGTCTTACAATAGGATCAGAGATAGTAGGAACTGCAGATGCTGGAGAATCCGAGACAACAAGGTGCAGGGCTGGATGAACACAGCAGGCCAAGCAGCATCATAGGAGCAGAGAGGCTGACGTTTCAGGCCTAGACCCTTCATCAGAAAAGGGGGAGGGGAAGGGGGTTGTGAAATAAATAGGGAGAGAGTGGGAGGCGGATAGAAGAGGGATAGAGGAGAGGATAGGTGGAGAGGAAACAAACAGGTCGAAGAGGCGGGGATGG
>NW_025965897.1:0-6234 GCF_021869965.1 Rhincodon typus | reverse complement strand
GTGTGTGTGTGAGTGGGAGGGACAGAGTGTGTGTGTGTGTGAGTGAGAGTGAGTGAGAGGGACAGAGTGCGTTTTTGTGTGTGTGAGTGAGAGGGACAGAGTGAGTGTGTGTGTGAGTGAGAGGGACGGGGAGAGAGTGTGTGTGTGTGAGTGAGAGGGACGGAGAGAGAGTGTGTGAGAGGCGGGGGGCAGGGTGGAATGGGGAGGCGGGGGGTGTGCTGGAGAGAGTGTGCATGTGTGTGAGTGGCTCGGGGGAGAGAGGGTATGCGTGAGAGAGCGAGCGAGTGTGTGTGTGTGTGTGTAGGTGGGTGGGGGCGAGAGAGAGAGCGTGAGTGTGTGTGAACAATAAACTGAGCTGTTGTATTCCATTCAGGGGGAGGCGATGGCGTAATGGTAGTGTCGCTAGACTATTATTCCAGAATTTCAGCTCGTATTTTGGGACCCGAATTTGAATCCCACCACAGCAGATAGTGGAATTTGAATTCAATGGGAAAAAAAATCTGCAATTAAGAATCCACTGATGACCATGAACCATTGTTGATTGTCGGAAAAGCCCACCTATTTTGCTAATGGCCTTCAGGCCTACATGTGATTCCAGACCGTCAGCAATGTGGTTGACTCTCAGTTGCCCTGTGAAATGGTCTCGCAAGCCATTCAGCTGTATCAATCGCAACAAAGTCTCAAAGGAATGAAACTGGACCGATCACCTGCCATTGACCGAGGTACCAGAAAAGACAATGTGAGAAACAGCCCTGTTGACCCTGCAAAGTCGTCCTTACTAACATGGGGGCTAGTGCCAAGATTGGGAGACCTGTCTCACAGGCTATTCAGGCAACAGCCTGACATAGTCATACTCATGCAATCGTACCTTACAGAGAAGGTCCCAGACACCACCACCATCATTGTCCCTGGATATGTCCTTTCCCACTGACTGGACAGACCCAGCCAAGGTGGCGGCGAAGTGGTATACTAGCAGGAGGAAGTTGCTCTGGGAGTCCTCAACATTGACTCTGGACCCCATGAAGTCTCATGACTTCAAGTTAAACATGGGCAAGGCAACATCCTGCTGATTACCACGTACCATCCTCCCTCATCTGATGAATCAGTATTCCTCCATATTGAACAACACTTGGAAGAAACTTTGAGGATGGAAAGGGTGAGGGAACCAGCAGGAGGGGAAAAACATACTTGACCTCATCCTTATCAATCTGCCAGCTGTAGATGCATCTGTACATGATAGTGTTGGTAAGAGTGACCACTGCATGGTCCTTGTGAAGACAACCCTGCTTTCACATTGGGAATAATCTCCATCATGTCATGTGGCATTATCATGTGCTGAATGGGACAGATTTGGAACAGATCTAGCAACTCAAGACTGGGCATCCATGAGGCACTTTGGGCCATCAGCAGCAACAGAACTGTACTCTAGCACAATCTGTAACCGCATGGCCTGGCATATTCCCCACTCAACCGTTACCATCAAGGTCAGGTGATCAAAAACAAAGTCGCTGGAAAAGCTCAGCAGGCCTGGCAGCATCTGTGAAGAAATAAAACGGTTAATGTTTTGGGTCCGGTGACCCTTCCTCAGAACTGACGTGGCTACCATCCCACCAATATCCACATCCAGAAGATCATCAGGCGCCACTTCCGCCACCTCCAGCAAGATGCCACCACTAGACCCATATTGCCTCCCCTCCCTTGTCCGCCTTCCACAGGGACCGTTCCCACCGGGACACCCTGGTCCACACTTCCTTCACCCCCAACACCTCCCCACAGCCCTACGGCACCTTCCCCTGTAACTGTCGAAGTTGCAACACCTGCCCGTTTACCTCCTCCCTCCCCAGTATCCAAGGGCCCAAACATACCTTCCAGGTGAAATAGCACTTCACCTGCACTTCCCAGAATCTAGTCTACTGCATTCGCTGCTCATAATGTGGTCTCCTGTACATTGGGGGAATGAAGCGTAGACAGAATGACCACTTTGCAGAACATCTACGTTCTGTCTGTAAAAAAGACCCTGAATACCTGTTGCTGGCCAATTTAATGCACCACCCTGTTCCCTGACCAACATCTCTGTCTGTAGCTTGTTGCAGTGTTCCAGCGAAGCTCAATGCAAGCTGAAAGATCAACACCTCATTTTCCGCTTGGGGACCCTGCAGCCCTCCGGACTCAATATCAAGTTCAATAATTTTAGGGCCTGAACTCTCCCATGTCCCAGCCCCTACCCTACACACCAGGCCTTGTTATCAAATAGCCTGTCATTACACATTATATATTGTTAGTCACCAACAGCCCCCATTAACAAATATTCACCTTCCCAGCCTGATCGTTATCAACTCCTTTGTCTGTCCAACTGTTATTCTCTCTCTTTGGGCTCTATCCTTCGTTTACTCCCTACCCCACTCACATCCCTGTTGTCTGCATATAAACTGACGTTTTCCTAGCCACCATCAGTTCTGAGGAAGGGTCACCGGACCTGAAACGTTAACTGTTTTTTTCTTCACAGATGCTGCCAGATCCCTGCTGAGCTTTTCCAGCAACTTTGTTTTTGTTCCTGATTTACAGCATCCACAGTTCTTTCGGTTGGTGTTAAGTCAGGTGATCAACCCTGGATAGTGCAGGAGGGCATTCCAGAAGCAGCATTAGGCATATGTGAAAACGAGGTGTCTACCTGGTGAAGCTACCAAACAGGACTACTTGCATGCCAAACAGCACAAATGATAAGGGCAAAGCAATTCCACACCAACAGATCAGATTTAAGCTCTGCGTTCCTGCCACATTCAGTCATTCATGTTGGTGGATGATTAAACTACTCGCTGGAGGAAGCAGCTCCACAAATATCCCCGTCCTCAATGATGAGAGAGTCCAGGAAATCAGTGCAAAAGATGAGGCTGAAGCATTCACAGAAATCTTCAGCCAAAACTGCCGAGTGGATGATTGATTTCGGCCACCTCCAGTGGTCCCCAGCATTACAGATACCAGTCTTCAGCCAATTCAATTCAGGCAAAATGATAGCAAGCAACAGTTGCAGGCACTTGATACTGCAAAAGTTAAGGGTCTCTGACAACGTTGTGGCATTAGTACTGAAGACTATTGTACCAGAACTTGTTGCTCCTCTAGTCAAGCTGTTCCAGTAGTTACAACACTGGTTTCTACCAGATAGTGTGGAAAATTGCCCAGGTACATCCTATACATAAAAAAGCAGGACAAATTGAATCCAGCCAGTTACTGCCCTATCAGTCTACTCTTGATTGTCAATTACGTGATGGAAGGGTCATCAACAATGCTGTCAAGCAGCACCTGCTCAGTGACGCCCAGTTTGAGTTCCGCCAGGGCCACTCAGCTTCTGACCTCATTGCAGCCTTGGTTTAAACAGGGACAAAAAAGTTGAATTCCGGAGATGAAAAGAGAGCGACAGCCCTTGACAGCAAGGCTGCATTCGATCGAGTGTGGCATCAAGGAGCCCTAGTAAAACTGGAATCATTGGGAATCAGGTGGCAAACTCTCTGCTAGTTGGAGTCATACCTGGCACACACTAAGATGGTTGTGGTTGTTGGAAGTCGTTTCGGCTCCAGGATATCTCTGCAGGAGTTCCTCAGGGTAGTGTCCTCGGCCCAACCATCTTCGGTTGCTTCATCATTGACCTTCCCTCCATCAGAAGTGGGGATGTTCGCCCATGATTGCACACTGTTCAGCATCATTTGCAACTCCTCAGATACTGAAGCAGTCCTTTTAAAATGGAATAAAATCTGGACAATATCTGGGCTTGGGATGACAAGTGGCAAGTAATATTCACGCCGCACAAATGCCATCACCAATAAGAAAAGTTACGGACATCACCAATAAGAAACAATCTAACCACCGCTCCTTACGTTCAATGATGTTACCATCACTGAATCCCCCACTATCAACATCCTGTGGGTTACCATTAACTAGAAACTCAACCAGACTCACCATATAAACACAGTGGCTACAAAAACAAGTCAGGCTATGAATACTGCACCAAGTCACCTTCTAATCCACCCAAAGCCTGTCCACCATCTACAAGGCACAAGTCAGGAGCGTGATGGAATACTCTCCGCTTGCCTGGATGAGTGCAACTCCAACAACACTGAAGAAGTTTGACACCACCCAGGACAAAGCAGCAACACTTGTGGATGTGTACCAACCAAGTGCTACTCCCTGCACTACCTTCGCTCAGTCGCAGCAGTGTGTAGCATCTACAAGATACACTGCAGAAATTCACCAAAGATCCTCAAACAGTGCCTTCGAAACCCACGACCGCATCCATCTAGAAGGACAAGGGCATCACTCATATGGGAACACCACCACCTTCAAGTTCCCTCTCCAAGCCACTCGCCATCCTGACTTAGAAATGTGTTGCTGTTCCTTCACTGTTGCTGCGTCAAAATCCTGGAATTCCATCCCTAATAGCATTGGGGCTCAACCCACATCAGGTAGACTGCAGCAGTTCAAAAAGGCAACTTACCACCACCTTCTCAAAGGAACTAGGGATGGGCAATAAATGTTGGCCAGTCAGTCACGTCCACATCCCCCAAAAAATGAATGAGTAAACTCAGTACATTTCTGTGGGACAGTATCTAGTAATGAGGAGCAAAACACACCTTCAATTGCAAATAACTTGATGAAAGATCCCTTTACCTTTTTCAAGAAAAGTGCTATAAAACTTCATTTTTAATGAGATTATCCTATTAAGCATGCCTGCTATTGTTCTGACTTTTCAATATTAACTTTATAAAATGGTTTGATTTATAAGCATAAATTTAGCTTTAGGCTTTGCACACCTGGGTATTTTTTCTTTACAAGTTCACTCAGTAGAGTTGCTGGCCTTTGTCTCCTTTTATGCAAGTGTATTAAAAAATGAATCACAAATTAAGACTTCTGTCAACACATATAAGAATGGCTATCAATTTATGTTTCTTGGCTTCAGGTAAAGAGATGCTGTCAAGCGATTGAAACGAAGATGGTTTTTAGGTTTAGTATCTCCACCCAGCTGTCCTCCAGGTGTAATGTAGATATGCAGCAAGCCATAAATTCTGTTGGAACATGCCATGTATTCGTTGATTTAAATAGCATATCAGTAATGGTTCATTTACATGCACAATATAACTTCTTAAAATCAGGGATGGAGTGGTTACGAGAATACAAAAATGTTTAAATAGCTACTGAGTCAATGGAACCAAGAGGAAAATTGTTTTATCGCAAATGTTCAGCCGAAAACATTTGCCCAATTTTATGCGTAATTCAATCCAAGAGTTATTTGTACATTGTAAAATGTTTTAAAATGTCAGTGAATGTTTGAATTGCCATGTTACTGTCTTGGAAAAGAGGTCATTAGAAGAGACAGAACATGTGTCGTCACCATTACACAAATGCACAAAGGCCCAGAATTTGCAGCATTTTTAAGGACAAACATGGTTTGCCTAATTCAGTAAGTGCAGTAAGGTTTTTAATAGTGAGCTGGTAATAACTACAGTTCAGTAACTAGTCTAGTTCTGAAAAGATGCATTGTATATTTGTGGAATGCTGTTAAATGCTTAATTGCTAGTTTTTGAACTGATTTTTTTAAAAGAAAAATTTTAAAAATTATTATTTTCTTAATATTTCAGCTTCTGCCGTAATCCAGGTTTAAATCCCAATCTTTTTGATAGTCTGTAAAAGCAAAAATGAAATGATTAATGCTTTCCTGACATGCAATATGCGGCATTTCTTCAGTACGTTTGACTTTCTAATTTGATAACATCAATGCAGTTCAGTGCTACAAATCTCAATAAGCTATGCTGCAAGAAACTGCACATTGAGTTAAAGGCTTCAACACAGAGAACACTAGATCTCAAAACAGAGTTTTTTTCAAGGTCAGTGACCAAGTATCCTTGGTTCCCTGCTAATTGCAAAACCCCATTTAAAAATCATTGCCTGCTCATAGTTTGCTTGTGTGCAGTATATACCTGATTCACATTGATTGGATTGTACATAGGATAAATCCAAAGCCTTGGTAAATATGCCGAGACATGAAGCACACATTATTGTAAGTAGGAACTGTAGTGTAGCACCAGAAGCATTATTTTGCTTAGCCAAAATCATCTGAATCTGTTTATGTATTGGATATTTTGTTTTACACTGAATACTGAAATTACCTTGGACATGATTGCAGTGTTTATTGCAGATTCCTGTTTATACACACAAAAACTGAAATAAGAAGGAATTCCGATA
>NW_025965896.1:95848-98000 GCF_021869965.1 Rhincodon typus | reverse complement strand
TTCCAAGATTTTGACCCAGTGACACTGAAGGACTGGTGATGAATGTCCAAGTCATGCTGATGAGTGGGATTGGAGGGGAATTTGCAGGGGATGATGTTCCCATGTATCTGCTGTCCTTATCCTTCCAGATGACATCGGTAATGGGTTTGGAAGGTGCCATCTAAGGAGCCTTGGTGAATTCCTGAAATGTGTCTTGTAGATGTCACATACTTTTGCTACTGATCATCAGTGGTGGAATGAGTACTTGTTTGTGGATGTGGTACCAATCAAGCAGGGGCTGGTTTGTCCCTGGATGGTGTCAAGCTTCTTGAGAGCTATTGGTGCTGCACACATCTGGGGCAAGTGGGGAGTATTCCATCACATTCCTGACTTGTGCCTTATTGATGGTGGACAGGGCCTTTGGGGTGGATGGGTTGGTGTCAGGAGGTGAGTGCTTCACTGCAGGATCCCCAACCTCTGACCTGCTCTTGTAGCCACTGCATTTATTTGGACTGATCCAGTTCAGTTTCTGGTCAATGGTAACCCCCAGGAGATTCAGTGATGCTTATGCCATTGAATATCAAGGGCAATGGTTAGATTGTCTCTTGCTGGAGATGGTCATTGTCTGACACTTTTTCGTGTGAATTTCACTTTCAAGCCCAAATCTGGATATTACTGCATTTTGACATGGACTGCTTCAGTATCTGAGGAGTAGCCAATGGTGCTGAACATTATGCAATCATTGGCGAACATTCCCAGTTCTGACCTTATGGTGGATTGATCGATGGTGGTTGGACCTAGGACACTACCCTGAGGTACACCTGCAGAGATGTCATGGAGCTGAGATCATCGAATCCCTACAGTGTGGAAACAGGCCCTTTGGCCCAACAAGTCCACACCAAACCTCAGAGCATCCCACCCAGACCCATCCCCCTATAACCCACCTAATCTACACCTCCCTGAACACTACGGGCAATTTAGCATGGCCAATCCACCTAGCCTGCACATCTTTAGACTGTGGGAGGAAACTGGAGCACCCGGAGGAAACCCACACAGACACGGGGAGAAAGTGCAAACCCCACACAGACAGTCACCCGAGGCTGGAGTCGAACCCGGGTCCCTGGCGCTGTGAGGCAGCAGTGCTAACCACTGTGCCACCGTGCCACCCCTCATGACTGACCTCCGCCAACCATGACCATCTTCCTATGTGCCAGGTAAGACCTCAGCCTACTGCAGCTATGACTGTAACCAGTGGAGAGCTTTCTCAGATTTCCATGGACTCCAGTTTTGCTAGAGCTCCTTGACACCATGCTCAGTCAAATGTAGCATTGTTATCCAGAGCAGTCTCTGTCACCACACTTGTGAATTCAGCTCTTTTGGACTAAGGCTGTGATGAGGTCAGGAGCTGAGTGGCCCTGGCAGAACCCAAACTGAGTGTCAGTGAAGGGCGTTGCCGAGCAAGTGCTGTTTGGTAGCAGTGTTGATGACACCTTCCATCACCTTGCTGATGACAGAGAGTAGCAGCCTGATGGGGCAATAATTGGCTGGTTTGGATTTGTCCTGCTTTTTGTGTACTGTGCACAATTGTCGGAAAGGTGCCAGTATTTTAGCTGTTAGCCCATTTGGCTGGATGGCTGGTTTGTGATGCTGATAGCATGGGTTCAATTCTCTCACTGGCTGAGGTTGCCATGAAGGACCCTCCTTCTCAACCTCTCCCCTTGCTTGAGCCCTGATGGCGCTTGGTTTAAGCCACAAGCAGTCCTCTCTCTCGTGAGAAAGCAGCCCTAGGGTCTAGTAATACAATGGAAAATTTACCTTTAGTTGTGTCATCCCAGCGTGGATAGTCGAGTGAACCAGATGCATTTTCTATGACAACCCCAGCTCCTGTCATGGTCACTATTTTCTGTGGCCCACAAATGACCAAATTAATTCAGCTCAATTTCACAACCTGTTTTTGGTGGGTTCTCTCTCATGGCTTTTGTGTGTCTTAAATTCATGTCACAGGGTATGAGAAGGAGGTTTTACTAATGGAGAACTCAAAAGAAAACATACCAGCATCTGACAGAGTCATTTAATTTCTTCGCAACCTGAACAGCGTTGGATTTCGAGAACGGCACATTTACAGTGGAGAGAAACTGTACATGGGCTGTGTGTGAGTGTGTGTGTGTGTGCG
>NW_025965896.1:0-10848 GCF_021869965.1 Rhincodon typus | reverse complement strand
AGCACCTATGATGCTGCTTGGCCTGCTGTGTTCATCCAGCTCTGCACCTTGTTGTCTCTCATTGTTTGGAGCGATGTGGGTCAAACAAGGCAAGGACCGGTTGAACCGAAGTGTCTGTTTCCAAGCTGTATGACTCTATAACTCTACAAGTGCAGCTGCAGAACCATGGAGCTGCACAAAGAGTCCCCAATCCTCGCGGGCGAAGTGCTGCATCGCGCCCTACAGCGGAGAGGTCCGGAGCAGGAAAGGCGGCGGCCGGCATGACGCATGCTCCGCAGACGGTGCCGGCGCTGTGCGTGCACACTGGGCTCCAGTGACGTTACACCGGACGGTTGGCGCGAAAGTGCGCAGGCCCAGGCACGGCGGCGGTGTGAACATGCGCAGTGCAAGGGTGCGGGAGGAGAAGGTCTGCGGAGGAGCGGAACGGAACCGGGCCGGTGATGATGGTGAGGTGGTGGACGAGAGGAGAAGGGAACGGCTGTGGAGAATTAACCTCAGGATTATTATAAACACCAGGAGTGGCGGGGGCGTGGAGGCTCGAGGCATTGAATAAGAGCTCGATATTTACCCCGCGGCGCCCCGAAGGGTGGGGGAGACAAGCCCAGGTCTTCATGGCCGCCATGTTGGTGAGGGAAGGTAATTGGGTGGAATCTCTACCACCCTCAGCGCACTGACCACCATCTTGATGAGGGATAAGTGGGGCGCGGCTTCATTCCCTTTTGTTATCCCGGCCGCCATCTTGGTAAGGGATAAATGGGACGCGGCTTCCTCTCCATTTTGTTGCCCTGGTCGCCATCTTGGTGAGGGAGTGGATGGTCCATTGCTCCCTACCCAAGGTCTCTGAACCTCCTAGGTGCTGCGTTATTTGGGCAGCCCATGCTAGACATAAAGGGGCAGGCTGTTCTCTCAGGTGAGACCTCCACTCATTCATTCTACACCCAGTTGCATGACCTATTAAAGTCTCATGCATTGCTTTCAATATTCAGTTGGTAATCGGTGGGAACTGTTACGGCACGGTGGCTCACTGGTTAGCACTGCTGCCTCACGGCACCAGGGAACTGGGTTCGATTCTACTTTCGGGTGACTGTCTGTCCATATGGAGTTTGCACGTTCTCCCTGTGACTGAGAGTTTCCTCCAGGTGCTCCGGTTTCTTCCCACAATTCAAAAATGTACAATGTAGGCAGATTGGCCATGCTGGAGTGCTCCTTAGCTTCCAGGGGTGTGTAGGTTAGGAGGATTAGCCATGGGGAATTGCAGGGTTATAGCGTAGGGGGGATGCTTTTTGAAGGGCTGGTGTGCACTTGATGGGCCAAAATGGCATGTTTCCACACTTTAGGGATTCTAGAATTTCTATGTTCTACTGGCAGAAGCAACTTTTGCAAACTCTCTTTTTGACAGGGTATCGAGAAAGAGGATTCACAGATGAAATACTCAAATTGAGCAGCACGCTGAGGTTGTATAAGAGTCACGCCAATTCCTAGGCATCTGAATATCACTGGCCTTTGAGGGTGGATCGAAAGAAAAATGTTTGTCATTTTGTCTGCTGGCTTTCAAACTTTGGTGAGACCAGAACAGCAGGAAGGCATCCAAGTGAAAGTCTTTCAGTGCAATTACCCAGGTTCACAGCCTTCAGTAACATTGGACCATTCAGGGTGGTACGTGTGACCTGTGTGTATGTGTATGAAACTTTAACGAGTTATCCGAACCCAGAGGGAGTGACAAGAGCACTCGCACCATGGATAAACCATGGAAATGTGGGGACTGTGGGAAGGCGTTCAGCTATCCATCGCAGTTGGAAAATCATCGCCGCAGCCACACCGGGGAGAGGCCATTCATCTGCTCTGTGTGCGGTAAGGGCTTCGCGCAGTCCTTCTGCCTCCAGTCGCACCAGCGGGCTCACACTGAGGAGAGGCCATTCAGCTGCACGTACTGCGGGAAGAGGTTCCGGTGCTCGTCCAACCTCACGGCCCACCGGCGGGTCCACACGGGCGAGAGGCCGTTCACCTGCTCGGTGTGCGGGAAGGGCTTCACCCAGTCCACCACGCTGCAGACTCACCAGCGGGTCCACACGGGCGAGCGGCCGTTCGCCTGCTCCGAGTGCAGCAAGGGGTTCACCAACTCGTCGCAGCTGCTGAAGCACCAGCGGGTCCACACGGGTGAGAGGCCGTTCACCTGCACCGCCTGCGGCAAGGGCTTCGCCCAGTCCAACAACCTGCTGCGGCACCAGCGGGGCCACGCCGGCGAGCGGCCCTTCTCCTGCCCGGTCTGTGGCAGCGGGTTCACCCACTCGTGGAACCTGCGGGCCCACCAGCGCATCCACAGCGGTGAGAGGCCGTTCGCCTGCTCGGTCTGCGGCAAGGACTTCACCCGCTCGTCCCACCTGCAGACTCACCGGCGCATCCACACCGGGGAGAGGCCTTTTGTCTGCTCTGTGTGCGGGAAGGGCTTCACTCAGTCACAGCACCTTCTGTCACATCAGCGAGTCCATAAGTGACCACGGGAGGTGGATTATTCGAGGCTGCTGGTCACATCCAGTGGTTGATAGAATCCCTACGGCGCTGAAAGAGGCCGTTCGGTCTGTCGAAGTCTGCACCGACCCTCCAAAGGGCATCCCACCCAGAACCGACCCCCTTCCCTGTCCCTGTAACCCAGCATGACTAATCCACCCAGCCTGCACGTTATGGGAAATTTAACACGGCCATTCCACCCAGCCTGCACATCCCCAGAACACTACGGGACAATTTAGCACGGTCAATCCACCCTAACCTGCACATCTTTGGACTCTGGGAGGAAACCCGTGGCAGAGACGGGAGTGGGGGGATGTCGTGCGGGCGCCACACGATCAGAACTGGAATTGAACCCGGGTCCCTGGTGCTGTGAGGCAGCTGCACCAATCACTGAGCCACCATGCCAACCCCCAAAGTCTGACAGTGTTTGGTTTGTTTTCCACTGGCGTTGACGTTCCCAGTAACCGGCTGGAGTTTCGTATTCTGGAGACGTTGGTGATTTTTGGGACTGCTTTGTCCCATTTAGCATCTTTCCCCTTAATTCGTGAACTCTTAGCAAGAACCATAAGATGAGGAACTCTCACCTCGTCCTCAGGTTCACCTTTGGGACAAAATGAACAGTGCAGTGCCTGAAAGTATCCACCGATTAACATTTCCAATTAGAAAGCACTGATTTTTAAGAAATCAAGTAACGTTGCCACAGTCTTGCAGGGTCCCTCCAGCTTAATAATATCCTTCATTAGTGAGAGAAGGTGGTTTAGCCTGAAGGTCACTGTGCCTCAGGCGAGTTGATAAGAATAATCCTACAGCTGTTGTGGGGATTGAACCCGCACTGCTGACATCGCACTGCATCGCAAGCTAGCTAACTGAGCCCCCAAAGTGCCGTTTAATCCTTGCTGACACTTCCTTCCGACTCTCACGTTCTTCACAGCCGCACCTTCTTTGCGAAATCAAATTGCCAGGGAACGCCAGGGGGTGAAAGTGAAGTGAAGCGAAGGTTGCTGTAGTCCCAGAGGTTATCCTCCCTTCACAGCGAAATGATATGTCGCAGGTTTAACCTGGGGTCTGGGTGGAGGGGTCGGGGGGGGTCACCGCACTTTGGCCAGAGCTGAGAAGAGTGGGGTCTTTGCAGAATCGATCCCATACTGTTGGGGTCGCTCAGCATTGCAGACCTGCCACCATACCCAGCCAGCTTGGGCCATTCGTACAGCATGGAAGCAGACCTTTTGGTCCAACCAGTCCATGTGGGGCCTAATCCCAAACTAGTCCCACCTGCCTGCGCTTAACCCATATCCCTCCAAACCTTTCTTATTCATGTACTTATCCAAATGTCTTTTAAATGTTGTAACTGTACCCACATCCACCACTTCCCCAGGAAGTTCATTCCACACCTGCACCATTCTCTGTGTGTAAAGGAAATTGCCGCTTGTGTCTTTTTTACATCTCTTTCACCTTTAAAAAAAGTGCCCCTTAGTCTTGAAATCCCCGACCCTAGGGAAAAGACACCTGCCACTTGCCTCATCTGTACACCTTATGATTTAAAAATCTCAACCTTCTACACTTCAGTAAAAAAACAGCCCCAGCCTCTCCTTATAACTCAAACCCTCCATTCCTGGCAAATCTCTTCTGAGCCCCCTCTTAATAATATCCTTCCTCTTAACAGGGAGACTGGAATTGGATATTTTACAGCTGTGAGTCAATGTTGATGAAGTCATGTTTCAAACACAGCATCTCCAGCACTTGGTAAAGGTGGAATGCACAACAAAGACCCTTTTTTGTAAAGGATCCATTCCTGGCATGAAGGTGTTTCCGGCTAGGCTAGTGCTTGGTACCCATCCCTAATTGTCCAGAGGGCAGCTAGGAGTCAACCACATTGAGTCTGGAGTTACATGTAGGCTAGACCAGGTAAGGATGGCAGTTTCCTTCCCCAAAGGGTGCTGGATGGGTTTTCTTCCCCAAACAATCAACATTATTAGACTCTCAATTTTGTTTTTTTTTTTAATTGAATTTGAAATTCCACCATCTGCCATGGCAGGATTCGAAGCCATGTTCCCCCAGAACATGACCTGGGTCTCTGGATTAACAGCCCAGTGATAATACCACTAGGCCATTGCCTCCCCTTGATGCCATTGGTCTTTGAAGTGAAAAGTGAAACCAACTGGATGCATGACATTAATCCAGCACCGAGAACAGCACCAAACCTGGACAGCAACCAATGGAATTATCAACGGGCTGAGAGACACCATGGAAACAAACACTGGATCAGTTTATGTCAAGCAATCCAAGCTGCCCGTGACAGGATAGATTGACGTGCTATGTATGATGGGATCTAGACGGTGCTTGGCTTCCACTGTTCCCCAGAGTTGTCCCTCCTGAAATCAGCAAAACCCCCCTGACTGACGGGGAGCAAAGAGATGTCCCGTTGGGTTGAACACGGCTGTGCTCCCGTGAGGTACCCATCCTTCCAGTGTCTGACACTTTTGCAAGGCTTCCTGGTTAAGTCGGACGAGGAGCCCTGAACATTGGAAAAGGGCCGCTGATCATTCAACCAGCACAGGCAGCGATAGCCTTTCAGCTGCGCTGCTCAAACACGCAAAGTCCTGTCCGCTGTTACTGCTTCGCAATTTTCTACAATGTGATTAGCTCACATGAGTACTCACAGTGTAGCAGGTGTTTTGAGAGTTAAAACGCTGTGCTGGATAAAACGCTCTGCCTTTTGTGAACTATTCAGGCCGTTTGTTATCTCTGACTCATAAGTGCTTGAGAAAGGGAGATATGAAGTGGAACTCTAAATCAATGGCAAACACTTCTGTCTCAAATGTAAAAGCACAGTTCAGAACCACCAAAGTGGCATCATTGTTTCTGAATTTGGAATTGATAAAATAATTTGATTTGCTGTTTCAATGAGTTGGACCGACGGGTCTGTTTCTGTACCACACAACTCTGAGCCTAAGCACATAAAGGAAATGTTTACATGAGGTTTATTCTTATGTAAAGTTAACAAAACAAAAAAAAAGCAATCTACATAATTTCTGAGTTGCCAGAGAAAAGCCGGGAGGTCCGATAAGTTCCAGAGGACATGCCCTATTCAAAAAGGCCAACACAGATTACAACACTGGGGGAGATTGAAACAACTTCAGGGGCATCTCGCTCAGTGTCATGGGGGGAGGCTTTCAGGAGAGTCAGGTTCGAAAAGAGTTTATCTGCTCACAGACCGAGTGTGGCCAGAGACTCAGCGAGGTTTCTGCGCCGGTGGATCGACGGGGAGGACACGGTCCTCTCTGCAGACCAGCGAGATTGACTTCGGTATCTAAACCGTTCCACGGCATCAGCAGGTCAGGACTCATCAAAGGATTTCGAGGAGAATCAACCCGTCCGCCAGTGCTCACCAGTCCTCTCCTTTCACAGCCTGACTGCACAAAGTCAGACGCAGAACGGAGTGAAACAAACACAAGATTCGACAACTCGCAGCCACTTCTGAGCACCAGGAATAAGAATGACGTCTTTCGGAGAGATGGAACAGGGAGACTTGACACTGAAATGAGGAATGGGAACAGTGCATTTAAAGTCTTGCAAAATGGGTCATACTAAATCACAACTTCCCAAACCTCGGTGTTTCAATACTCCACACTGTGTGTGAGCCCAGAGGATTTCTTTCTCGGGGACGAGAAGGGGGAATGTGTGAGACTTATTGGTGGGTTGGGGAGTGGTGAATCTTCAGCTAATGAGCAAATAGGGAGATTATTACCTGATTAATTTATCTGGACTCTGATTATTAATGTGATCCAATTCAGACTATTCACTTCATACAATTGGAACATAATCAACAAACAGGAGGATTCTAATTATTGATATAATGCAGCTCTGATCATTAATGGAAATGATTCAGATTTTAAAAAAATAAGTAGCTTCTTGATTGTTGTTGGAATTGGTGACTAATTATTTATGCAATAGAAAATGTGTCATTAATTAGATCCAGATTAATTTTTTTTCTATCCATTCAAGGGAAGTTGGTATGGCTGACGAGGCCAGCATTTATTGTCCATTGTTAATTGTCCAGAGAGCAGTGTTTCTGTAGTTCTGGAGTCACGTGTAGACTGGACCAGTAAGGATGGCAGAATTTCTTCACTAAAGGACATTAAACGTTGTAACTGTGCCCACATCCACCACTTCCTCTGGAAGTTCATTCCACACACAAACCAGTCACAGTGTTTAAAAAAAAATTGCCCCTCAAGTCTTTTTAAAATCTTTCTCCTCTCGACTTACAAATATGCCCCCTCGGCTTGAAATCCCTCACCCTGGAGAAAAGACACCTGTCTTATCTATACTCCTCATGATTTTATAGACCTCTATAAGGTCACCCCCCCAACTTCCTATGCTCCAATGAAAAAAGTCCCAGACTATCAAGGCTCTCCTTATAACTCAAACCCTCCATTCCTGGCAACATCCTGGTAAATCTTTTCTGAGCCATCTCTGGTTTAATAATATCCTTCCTATAACAGGGTGACCAGAACTGCACAGTATACTCTGGAAGAGGCCTCACCAATGTCCTGTACTATCTCAACATGACGTCCCAACTCCTACCCTCAAAGATCTGAGCAATGTAGGCAAGCGTGCTAAACGCTTTTGTAACCACCCTGTCTATATGTGATGCAAACTTCAAAGAATTATGTACCTGAACCCTTAGGTCTCTCTGTTGTACAACACTAACCAAGGCCTTACTTTTAATTGTATAAGCCCTGCCCTTGTTTGTTTTATCAAACGTTTTTATACAATACTTCGCATTTATCCAAATTAAACTCCATCTGTTACTCCTCAGCCCGTTGACCCAATTGATCAACATCTCTTTGAAATTTTAGATAACCTCTTTGACTGTCCAGTATACCACTGATTCTAATGTCATCTGCAAACTTACTAACCATTCCTTGTGTATTGATGAACCAGATGGAGCTTGTAACCACATTTGATGACAGTTGCATGGTCATCTTTGGACTTTTAATTCCAGATTTTTTTCTTTTTACTAAATTCACATTTCACCATCTGCCATGCTAGGATTTGAACTCAGAACTCTAGAACACTACCTGGGGGTCAATGAATTAATCATCTAGTGATAATACCACTAGGCTGTTACCTCCCCTGTGCCCTTCTGACCACAATTAATATAGAACTGTATAGCCTAGGAACAGGGCCTTCAGCCCACAGTGTTGTGCCAAACATGACACCAAATTAAACTAATCCCTTCTGCCTGCCCTTGGTCCATATCCCTCCATTCGTTGCATATTTATGTGCTTATCTAAAAGTCCCTTAGACGCCTCTATTGTACCTGGTTCCACCCCTGGCAGCATGATCCAGACTCTGTAAAAAAAAACCTTGCTCCTCACATCTCCTTTGAACTTTCTCCCTCTCACTGTAAGTGCATGTATTAGATATTTCAACTCTGGGAAAAAGATTCCAACCATCAGCCCTGTTCTATGCATCTCATAATTTCATAGACTTCGATCAAGTCTCTCCTCAGCCTCCGGCACTACAGAGAAAACAACCTAAGGTTTTTCGATGCTGCCCTTATAGCTCATACCCTCTAATCCAGGCAGCATTCCGATAAGTCACTCCTGCATCCCCTCCAAAGCCTCCACATGCTTCCTGTGATGTGGCAACCAGAATTGAATGCAATACTCTCAGTGCGGCCTAACCAAAGTCTTATAAAGCTGTGACATGATGTCCTGACTCTTGTACTTAATATCCTGGCCAATAAAGGGGCATGCCATATGCCTTCTTTACCACCCTATCTACTTGTGTAGCCACTTTCAGGAAGCTGTGGACTTGAATCCCAAGATGCCTCTGTAAATCAGTCTTGAAGGGTCTAGGCCTGAAACGTCAGCCTTCCTGCTCCTCTGATGCTGCTTGGCCTGCTGTGTTCATCCAGCTCTACACCTTGTTATCTCTTGCCATTAACTGTATGCTTTTCCTCAACATGTGATCTCTCAAAGTGCAGCACCTCATGCTTACCCGGATTAAACTCCATCTGTCATTTCTCCACCCATGTCTGCAACTGATTAATGCAATTGAATCTTGAAGGTTAAAATAATAGGACACCAGTTATTTGTATAGTTAAATCTTGGTTGTTGAGGCAGTAGGTACTGGACATTTAATGTGATAGTCTCCTGAATACTAAAGCAAATAGGATTCTGATCATAAAATGTAGCTGAATCGTAACTACTAATGCATTACCATGATAGATATTGATGCAAAAATGATCCTGATTACTGAAGATGTCGACTCAACAAAAGGAAATAAACTCCTTTCTTTTCACAGGTTTAATTTTGCAATGGCAATTGGGCATCAGAGAGCAGTCCACCGGGGCCAGGTCCATCAACAATGAACAAATGAGGATTTAAACAGAGCCCGCAGAAATCAGACATCAGTCTCCATAAGTGCTCCCTGGGAGCTTGCACCTCCAAAATTTCATCTCGTGATCCCACTGGAGTTCACGACATTCAGCCTGGAAAGCTGTGACTCCCGCTGAGTTTGTAAATTGTCACAGTCTGAGCAGTGAAATCCTCTCTCCCTCTCTCTCTCTGCAGTAGTGAGGCCATACCTGGTGTAACTGTGTACAGTGTCCTTACTTGAGAAGGGACGTACTGACACTGGAGGGGGTGCAGGGGAGGTTCACGATTGTGGAGTTGTGAGGGTTGACTTATGAGGAGAGAGTGAGTAGATTGGGACCCGTTTGGAATTTAGAAGAATGAGGGAGGGAATCTTAAAGGAACTTATAAAATTATGAAGGGAATAGTTAAGAGAAAAGCAGGGACTTTGTTTCCACAGGCAGGTGAAACTAGAACAAGGGGGCATAGCCTCAAAATAAGGGGGGAGCAGGTGTAGGACTGAGTTGAGGAGGAACTTCTTCACCCAAAGGGTTTGGAATCGGTGCCCAGTGAAGCAGTTGAGGCTACCTGGTTGAATGTTTTTAAGGCAGAGAAAGATTTTTGAAAGTAAAGGAATTAAGGGTTATGGCAGCTAAGTGGAGCTGAGTCCATGAAAAAGATCAGTCATGATCTTATTGAATGGTTGAGCAGGCTCGAGGGGCCAGATGGCCTCCTCCTGCTCCCATTTCTTATGACCTTATGTGTGAGCTTTATGGTGTGTTTGGGAGCTGGATGACCGAGTGAATCCCTTTCCCACATGTGGAGCAGGTGAATGGCCTCTCACCGCTGCACATGGGGCAGTGAGTTTCCAGCTCATTGAATCCCTTCCCACAGTCCCCACACGTCCATGGTTTCTCACAAGCACCTGTGTCTCAGAGGCCAGATGTCCTGCTGAAATCTTGTTCAAGGAATTATGGGATTGACTGGCTTGCCCTTTGAATGGGCCAGGGCAGGTGCAATGGGTCAAATAGCCCCCGATTGTGCTGCAACATAAGATTCGATAACAGTCTAATAACTCATCATACAGCAGAGGAGATAGCCAATCAGCTCACTGTGCCTATACTGTCTCTGCCAATCTGTCCTGCTCCCTTGTCCTGAA
Organism: Rhincodon typus; assembly: GCF_021869965.1. Lineage (NCBI taxonomy): Eukaryota > Metazoa > Chordata > Chondrichthyes > Orectolobiformes > Rhincodontidae > Rhincodon > Rhincodon typus. The sequence goes on along the minus strand of NW_025965896.1, from coordinate 819 downwards.
AATCTTCCCTTATTGAGGAATAGTTCACATCACGATTGGAAACTGCTGTTGGATCTGATTTCACCAGACAGTGTCCCCCAGATCGTGAGAACTCACTGAATAAAAACATCTCCCCTCATCTTCGCCCTGGATTTTTATTTGTTAATTACTTTACAGCCCTCTGCTTACTAACCTTCCTGCCAGTGTGATTAATTTATCCCTATGTAGATGAAAGCTCCTTAAAAATAATTCAACGTCACTATTAAATCACTCCTTCACTTTAATTGCTCGAAGGAGAACTGTATTGTTAGGCTGAAAGTAGCTAATGGGTTCTTTCAGGTCTGATCAAAATGATTTAAATGATTACAAGAATGCATTTGCACTTTGATATGAAGCAACTGTATTAGCTTAATCTACTTAACATATATTAGTGACATTCAGGGCAACACAATGGCTCAGTGGTTTGCACTGCTACCTCATAGCGCCAGGGACTTGGGTTTGATCCCACCCTCAGGCGACTGTGTGACTGTGTGGAGATTGCATGTTCTCCGAGTGTCTGCGTGGGTTTCCTCTGGGTGCTCCAGTTTCCTCCCACAGTCCAAAGATGTGCAGGTTGGGGTGGATTGGCCGTGCTAAATTGCCCATAGTGTCCAGTGATGTGCAGGCTGGGTGGGTTAGCGATGGGAAATGCAGGGTTACAGGGATGGGGTGGGTCTGGTTGGAATGCTTTTCAGAGGATCAGTGTGGACTCGATGGGCCAAATAGCCTGCTTCCACACTGTAGGGATCCTGGACCAATGCAAATGAATGAATCTGTGAACTTAAACTCCTTTAGACATGA
>NW_025965895.1:97800-98000 GCF_021869965.1 Rhincodon typus | reverse complement strand
ATGTTGGCCGCCTTTCTGAGGCAGCGAGAATTGTAGGTGGGATTCAATGGATGGAAGTTGATGGACTGGGCTGTCGTCTCTTATGGTCCTGGGCACAGCAGTTGCTGTACCAAGATAGTAGGAACTGCCGATGCTGGAGAATCTGATATAACAAGGTGTAGAGCTGGATGAACACAGCAGGCCAAGCAGCATCAGAGGAG
>NW_025965895.1:0-2800 GCF_021869965.1 Rhincodon typus | reverse complement strand
GTGTGTGTGTGTGTGTGTGTGTGTGTGTGTGTGTGTGTGTATCTGTGTGTGTGTGTCTGCACGTGTGTAAGAGTGCATGCATTTGCGTGAATGAGTGTGTATACACACATATATAGGCAGATACAAATACAGCATTTAAAAGACATTTGGACATGTACATGAATAGGAATGCTTCAGAGGGATATGGGCCAAACACAGGCAAGTGGGAGTAGTTTAGTTTAGGATATCTGGTCAGGTTGGACGAGTTGGAGCGAAGGGTCTGTTTCCCTGCTGTATGACTCTATGACTGTCTTTCAACTGCAAAAGGAGGAGTAGTTAGTCTGCATCACACAGGGCTGGAGCCTCCTAACTCAAGAGGTTGCTGTGTAACGCCAATAGAGAAGTGGGGAGGAGGTGAGTGTCATTGGACAGCAAGAGGCTCAGGGTGAGCAGTGGGAACAGTTGGGGTGCTGCAGTTGGGGTTCGGTGGGGCAGGGGGTTTGTCAGCAGCTAGGTGCACAGGGCCGGAGCGCACGTGGGAGAAGGGTGGACTGGTAGGATACGTCACCTCAATCGTGCTCAACTGCAGCTGTGGTCTGACTCCCAGTGGCACCATGTACGTTTCTGAGTCTCTCATTGGCGGTCGGGGAGGTAAATTCTGGTCCCCATCCTGGGCGATCACAAAGAAAAAGAGATCCAACGTCATAATGTCACAAGACTAACCGGTACCACATCTAAAACCTTCTCCCCGCATTTCTGTTTCCTCCCAGCTGCGACACCCTACTCCAGCTATTAACTCCCATTGCTGTCGGTTCAACTGATAACTCCGATTGTAACTGACAGAGTGACCTAGAGGTGCTTTCCTGTAAATATAGCCAGGCCCCCTTCGATTTCCTCCCATCCCCAGATTGGCAGAAAGCCCTCGCATCCCAACCCTGAGGCAACTCTCATCCTTCTTCCTGTTGAATAGCAAGATACAGTAGAGGCTGGAAATCTGAAATGGAAACAGGGAGAAGTCAGAGGTGTAATAGGTTTTGAGAAGGGGTGTTGGTGGCGGGGGTGGCGGGAGAGGGGGGAGGAGAGCTCAAGATCTGAGGAGATGGAAAACGGCAGCGACTGGGCGAGGATGAGTTCATCCTCCAGGGCCAAAGGGAAGGGAGATGGAGCAGGAAATAAAGGTTGTGCTGAGAACCAGTGAGCTGCAGACTGAGACAAGAGACAGACTTACATTAGGACCAAAGGAAAAAGGAAGAAAAAATGTGAAGCAAGCAAAGGACACAAAATGGAGAAGGAGATTCTACTCTCAAATTGTTGACTCAGTGGGTTATGGATGCTTCATCATCAAATATATTTAAGGCAGCGACAGGCAAACTTTTGGGGGGGTCTCAGTAAATCGAGGGATTTGAGGAACAAGTGGGAAAGTTGAAAATGTGAACCAGGACCAGAAGTAGGCCCTTCAGCCCCTCAAGCTGGTCCTGCTATTCAGTAAGATCACGACTGCTCTGTTTCAAATTCCACTTTTCCATCTAAGCCCAATAACCTTTCGTTCTTTTGCCTATCTATAGAAGGTCAGCCGTCATTGTACCAAATGGGGCAGCTGGTTTAAGGGGCCAAGTGGTCCACTCCAACTCCTGTTTATTTTGCTACTATCCCTTTCACATTGCTGATCGGGCTGGCATAGTCTGACAGATCATTACCCCAGGCTGAGAGAGTGCAAAGAAAAACACCCGTGACTGTTAGCTTAAGGCCCAGGGCCAATCAGCACTGAAGGAGGCCATTCAGCCCAGCACTGTGCCAGCTCTATGAGAGCTGTACTTGATTAGTCCCACTCTCCATCACTTTTCCCCATCGCCCTGCAAACCTTTACATTTCAAGTACTGATCCAATTCTCTTTTGAATGTTATCCACTGAATCTGTTTCCAGCACACTTTCAGGCAGCACATTCACAGATCATAGAATTCCTCCAACGTGGAAGCAGGCAATTTGGTCCATCGAGTCCACACCAACCCTCTGAAGAACAGCCCATCCAGACCCAACCCCCTATCCTATTCTTGTAACCCTGTACTTCCCATGGCTAATCCACCTACCTTGCACATCTCTAGACACGATGGGTAATATAGCACGGCCAATCCAGCTAACTTGCACATCTCTGGGCTGTGGGAGGAAACCGGAGCACCCGGAGGAAACCCACGCAGAAGGGAGAATGTGCAAACTCCACACAGACATTTGCCCGAGGGTGGAACCAAACCCAGGTCCCTGGCGCTGTGAGGCAGCAGTGCTAACCACTGAGCCGCTGTGCCGCCCCAGATCAGAGTCAACCTCACCCTCTACTCCCCAAACCTCAGCCCCAGGTTATTTTACCCACTACCTTAAATCCCCAAATCCCTGTTTACTGACTCCCCTGCCGGCGGGAACCGCTTCACCTTTGAGCGAAAGCCTTCAGGATTCACAATGCCTCTAATTCAATCCCCTCTTAACCTTCACGGCACAAAGGAGAACCGACATAGGGTTAGCAAAATTGCGTTAAGTTCGAGTTAGAGATCGAGTAGCTCAGTACACACACTTCCAACAAAGTAAGAAAAATCAATTACTCTCTGTTTCATGAGAAGTTCGAAGGAAACCAGCAGCTCGCCACTGAACCGCTCTCCTCGGAAGACCGGATGCCACTGGAGAGCAGAAAGATACTGTGCCGTCGAATCTAGCTTTACACTCGGGTAGCACAGGGCAGTACCCAAATATTCATGTTTGCTCTGTGAAAACAGAGGAGGAAATATCAGCACTTCTCCTGACCTCACAGCAGACACACCACTTTATTCAGAGC
>NW_025965894.1:96540-98000 GCF_021869965.1 Rhincodon typus | reverse complement strand
GACAGCTGGAATTTCTCTAATCTGAGATTTGCAAGGACACATCTGGTTCACAGCAGGTCCGTTTCTTCAGTCTCTTTTTTCATTCACCCTGTACTCTCCTGCTGAAAGTTCTGTTATTTCTGACAATTTCGCAGTCATTGATAAAAACATCCCAAATTAAAATCTAATCTATTTTCTCACTCACTCTAATTAAGCTTTCTATTGTGGTTAATAACAGGAAAACCCTGTCGTTTGCCCTGAGCTGATTCGTGTTCCCAGTGAACCGATACAATGTCGTATCCCTGTTGCCATAGCGATCTGTCTACAGGGAAGCGCCCATCTGAGTTCCCAACTCAGACTAAACTGCTCTTTCCCATAATACACATTGCATCAGACATTTCACCTTAATGTATCTAAGACACATTATTATCTCTAAATCAGACAAGAAACTCAGACACACAAACCTTTAAAAGTGGGGAGAAAGGTTGACACGGTGTTCATAAAGCCAATGGGATTCAAGGTTTTATAGTCCAGTGTGCAGTTTCTGAGTTCCAGATACATGCCACCCTCTGGGAGAAAAAAAATGTTTCTTTAAATCCCTTCTAAACCTCCCGTACTTTACTATAAATCTATGCTCCCAGTAATTGATCCCACGTTTGTGAAGGGAAAGTTTCTTCCTGTTTACCTCATCTACAGCTCTCATAGATTTACATACTACAATCAAGAGAGGGAGTTAGAGGACATTAAAACATGAAATGCTGGAGAAATTCAGCAATCTGGCAGCACCTGTGAACAGAGAACAAATTTCACGTCCAATATGATAGTTCAGAACAGTTCCAAAGATTCAAAATGGTAATGCTGATCTCTCTCCGCAGATGCTGCCAAACCTGCTGAGTTTCTCCAGCACTTTCTGTATTTCTGTTTTCTAATCTCCATCAACAGCAGCATTTTGCTATTGCAAGGACAGCATCGATTATAACTAGTCTGGAGGGTTTAAACAATCAGCAATTTATTGGGAGTAGAGTCATGGGTACAAAAGGTTGGTCACCTGGACATAATGAACTCTGACAGGGCATGACTCAAGACACAAGAGAAACTGGAGAAAGATGTAAGTTCAGAGATTGGGCATGGAGGAACCTCAAGCACAGTTTGGGGAACAAACAAATGCAGCAAAGGCAGCTGATTGGAATGTCTTAATCTCAGTAACGAAGCTCCATGTGCTTCTGAAATTTGCTGTTGAAGGTGAGGATGGAGGAGAACAGGAGAATTAGAACAGCTCAATAGGAACATATTTGTTTTGGAGATATTAAATAAAAAGGCTTGAGACATTATTTAGCAGAAGTCTGATTTCTTTGACTTTTGTTCAGAATATGATCACATAGCTGGACTGAAGGTTATTAACATCAGCAGAAATAGGTTCCAATGAAGACAGAGATAGCAGGAACTGCAGATGCTGGAGAATCTGAGATAACAAGGTGTAG
>NW_025965894.1:0-1540 GCF_021869965.1 Rhincodon typus | reverse complement strand
CTTCTGTTGGTAGCTGTGGGGATGGCTCTCTCTCTCCCAGATCAGGGTCAGCAGTTAGAAAGACTGTGTGTTCCATTATCACCTCGCAAATTTTCTGAAGAAGGTTCTAGACCCGAAACGTCAGCTTTCCTGCTCCTCTGATGCTGCATGGCCTGCTGTGTTCATCCAGCTCTACACCTTGTTGTATTAAATATAAGTGGCTGTGGGTTAAAGAGGAGTTGTTGTGGAACAAGATGAGTTTGTCTTTGAGACACACAAGGACATACAGACTGTGAGAGAGACAGAGTGGGGTGGACACTGAAAAGAACAGATCTTCTTGGACCATTCCATGCGATTGTTAACTTGGATTAACAGGAAGGGGAAAACGATACTTAAATAGAAATTTTCAATACCTCACACAGAAGATCCTTTAGAGCAATGGTGTGTTTCTGAAATGTGCTCACTGCTATAATCTAATGACAGAGTTTGACAAAATACTGAAGAACTGGAGTGGAAGCATTATCTCTCTCAGCTTCAGCCATGAAGGTAATAACTTTCAGTCCATTGACTAGCTCTGCTGTCTACTCTCAGCCTGGGTTACTGAGGGGGAAAAGGGCTGCACTATCAGACCAGCAAGTCAAGGTCCCTCCTAAAAAGATCAGTTCCCAGCCTCAGGACACACTGGGAATTCCTGTCCTCCAGGAAGCTGGTTTCACTTCATGCAGAACAATCTGATGTAAGGATTAACTCTTTTTTTAAAAAAGGTGTATGCTTATTACAAAAGAAACTTGCATTTACAGAGTGCCTTCCACCATCTCAGGCCATCTCAAAGCATTTCACTGTCAGTGAGGCACTTTCTGAATTGTAGACCCTGTAGGAGATTTGGACGTCTATTCTTTCACAGTGAGCTCCTGTAGACAATGGTCTGTTGATGATCATGATCACCTGTTTTAACTGATGTTGGTTGAATGATAAATCTCGGGAAGCAGGAATATTGGGGTTAAATTCTCTTCATCCCGCTGTCCTTCCAATTTTGGCTATTTGAAGGCAAATATTATTTTCTATCTGAATAGACTATCTCTGAGAAGAAACGTTTTGTGCACTTAAAATCCTTTTAAAAATGTCAACAATGATACCTCTGCAACTCCCCTGGGATGACAGGCACTCCAATACAAGCTTCCTATCTCAGGCCAACATCCTGATCAATCAGCTCCATTGGCAGGTTATGTTATTCACTTGCGTGACACAGAATTTCCAGAACCAAGCTCTTTCAAGGCTAGGTGAGCATCATCTTGGCAACTGATATCCATGAGGGCAGAAGAAATTGTTCAAGGATGTAGAATCATAGAATCCCTACAGTGAGTAAATAGGCAATTTGGTCTATTGAGTCCGACCCTCCAAAGAGCACCCCACCCAGACTCATCCGTCCTACACTATCCCGACAACCCTGCATTTCCCATGGCCAATCCACATAATCTGCACACTTTTGGACTGTGGGAGGAAACCAGAGGACAAGGAGGAAATCCACGCAGTCACAAGGAGAATGTGCAAACTCCACAGT
>NW_025965893.1:96912-98000 GCF_021869965.1 Rhincodon typus | reverse complement strand
GTGCGTGTGTACGCGTGTTTGTGTGCGTGTGTACGCGGGTATGCACGTGTGTTCGTGTGTGTATACGCATGTGTACGTGTGTGTATGTGCGTCTGTACGCATGTCTACGCGTGTATGTGCTTGTGTGTATGCGTGTATGTGCGTGTGTATGCGTGTACCTGGTCTCTCCTCCCCGCCATCTCTCTGATTCGCTGGGATTCCATCCCCGTGCCCAGCTCTGCGATGGCCCCCTCCAGTCTGACCGACCGACCGGCTGGAACAGGTTCCGACCGGACCTGACCGGTTCCTCCTGACCACGTGGGTGTGTCGTTTCAGAGGCGGGAAAAATGAGCCAGAACCGGAGCAGCCGATTGGACGGAAGGTGATGATTCGGAGGCTACAGTCTGTGAGCGACATCGACCCAGACGTCCTCGACAGCATGAACTCACTCGGCTGTTTCAGAGACAAGAACAAGTTGAAACAGGATCTCCTGTTTGAGGAGTAAGTAACTTCCGGCCCTCCTCCTCCGATTGCGGCAAAGGTTTTGTGGGAAAGCGAGGGATTTGTAGCTCCCTCGGAGCTACAGTCAGTGACAGAACAGCTGCCCACCGTGGGGGAGTGCTACATCGCCAGCGATGCCTCACCCAGAGTGATCTGTCTGCCCTCTCCAGAGCGAGAAAACGTTTCCACCCCCAAACCACAGGGTTCGCAAAGCACAGGGCAGCTTCTGACCAACATTCACGCCTCAACCCTGCCAGAGGAAGTGGTAAGTACAGGGTCAGTGACTACATTTAAAAGACAGGGTACATGATTAGGAAAGGTGTAGAGGGATACGGGCCTAACAGAGGCAAGTGGGACTAGTTTAGTTTAGGAAAGCCTGGTCAACACGGACGGGTTGGGCCGAAGGGTCTGTTTCCCTACTGGACGACTCTATCGGTTTCGTTATCACGTTGCTGCTCTTGGGAGCTGGCTGCGTGTAAATTGATTCTCACATTTCCAACATCACAACAGCGGCTCGCACATTTAGAAACCACATCGCTTGACTTGAAAGATAGCAGGAACTGCAGATGCTGGAGAATCTGAGATAACACAGTGTGGAGCTGGATGAA
>NW_025965893.1:0-1912 GCF_021869965.1 Rhincodon typus | reverse complement strand
GGAGTGGGAGTGGAGGGTGGGGTTGGGTTGTATGGAGGGTGGGGTTGGGGTGTATGGAGGGTGGGGACAAGGGAAGGGGTGTGGAGGGTGGTGGTGGGGCAGGGGTGTGAGACTATGCTATGGAGGTGTGTGGTGGGCTGGGTCGGGGGGAGAGGGGTGTGGTGGATGTTGATGAGTGGGGTTTGGAAGGGCAAGGCCAGAATTATTGATCACCCCATTTACAAAATGCCCTCATTAGGGGCAGGTGGTCCTGGGGCATGTGGGTTCAAATCCCACACACAAAGTATAAGTCTCAGAAATGGTATCAAAAAAATTCACCCAATTCATTAACACCCTTTAGAGGTGGAAATCTGCCACCCTTACTGAGTGTGGAGTCGTAACTGCCCCATAATGCAGCCTGGCTGCCCCTTGGTTTCAGGGCAGTTAGAGACGGGCAACAAATGCTGGCCGTAGGCCAAGATGCACATATTCTGTAAGAAGAATAATTGATAGCAGTCTGTCTCGGGCTCAGAATGAAGTAGGGGTCCTGATTCCCAGTCCCTGACCAGCAGGACAGCATGGCTGCAGGCCTGTGCTGGAGAATGGCCATTAGGGATGTAACAAAAGCCACTGTCTGGCAGGGTTGGCCGTTCCCATGTGCTGTAGCTCCAAGTGACAGAGTGGGGGTGGAGAGTGAGGAGTGGGGGTGGAGAGTGAGGCATGGGGGTGGAGAGTGAGGAGTTGGGGGGGGGGAGAGTGAGGAGTCGGGGGGAGTGGAGAGTGAGGAGTCGAGGTTCTGAGTTCTTTGTTGCTGATAAAGTTCCGCACTGATACAGTCTCCTCTCCTTCCTTCCTCCCTGTCTCGCCTAGTACCAACTGAGGAAATGTCCAGCCTGACACCTGAATCTTCACCAGAGTAAGTTCAACTTTTCATGCTTAACTTTCGTCGGCCAGAGCATTGAGTACGGGATTTGGGCATCTTATTGCAGGTGTACAAGACATTGGTGAGGCCACGTTTAGAGTACAGCATGCAGCTCTGGTCACCCTAATATAGAAAAGATATTATTAAACAAGAGTGAAGAAATGATTTTCTAGGATGCTACCTGGACTAGATGGTTTGAGTTACAAGGAGAGGCTGGATAGGTTTTTTTTCACTGGAGCGCAGGAGACTGAGGGATGACCTTATAGAGGTCTATAAAATCATGAGGGGCGTAGATAAAGTAGATAGCCGACAGCTTTTCCCCAGGGTAGGGGAGTCTAAAACTAAAGGGTGTAGGTTCAAGGTGAGAGGAGAAGGATACAAAAGAGTCCAGAGGGGCAGTTGGTGTTGAGTGTCTGGAACGGGCTGCCAGAGATAGTGGTGGAAGCAAATACAATTTCATCATTTAAGAAACATTTGGACAGGTGCATGGATGGGATACGTATTGGAGGGATATGGACCAAACGTGGCCAATTGGGTCTAGATTAAATGGTGAAAACTGGCCAGCATAGGCAAGTTGGGCCGAAGGACCAGTTTCCATGCTCTCGACCTCTATGACTGCTACTCCATCCAGGAGCCAATTGTTGTTGGGTTGATGGCTTTTTTGTATCCGCAGCTGATTGCAACTCCACTAACCAATCAGCAATCTGTTGCCAGCTGAATCCCATTTGTACACACCCCCCTGGTGCCAGTCCATCTACCAACAGCTTGCCCCACTGCTTGATCTAGCAGCAATGTAAACACAACATATAAAGTGCTTCAGCAACTTCCTTTTCTATAATGTACAACAATTTCTTCCACAATCCTTACTATTAAAACAGGCCTTTTCCCACTTCATTCCACGTGTCAAAAATACACAAAAAGTAAAAATATACACTCTTTACACCAACATAGCGTCAGAAGTAGGGATGTTCGCTGATGATTGCATACTGTTCACCATTTGCAAATCCTGGA
>NW_025965892.1:96094-98000 GCF_021869965.1 Rhincodon typus | reverse complement strand
GATCTATAATTGCTACAAAGTTCCACAACAATCATACTTTTGATGCAAATCGTTAGGAATAACCTAGGTTTTGGGCATTCCTTGCTTACATTATAGGCTCCTAATCTGCCAACAGAACTTTGATACAAAGGAAACTCTCACAAACTTAAAAATACCAGCCATCCTGCATTAATTCTGTGAGTCAAAGCTAAAATACGATAAATCTGGAAGAAAAGTGTATCTATTTTTAAGCAGACCGTGGATAAAACATTTAACCATGACAATGTAGGTAAAGCTAGGATGCTGATAGCAGTTTTTCCTACAATGTTAAGAGTTTTAAGTACTTAGAAGTTTAAGCTATTATTTATTTCGACTGCAGAAACTGTTGGCTTCAATGCAGCAAGTAGTCACAGGCACCTAATTTAAAAAAAACACAAAGCAAAAGCCAATGGGTCCCTAATTACCTGGGATTCCCAAATCCCAAATAAAATCTGCAGTCTGTGGCCTGAACACTAGCACACAGACATGTTGTGGAGCGCGTTAGTGAGCGACAGAGGCTTCTGGTCAAGTAGATCAATCAGGCCTGGACATTTTCACAAGCAACACACCATCAGCAAGCAGTTGTGTGTTTGTGTTACAAAGAAAAGTCACTCCTTGCACCCTCACAACACATTTCCGTCCCGGTGGGTATCAGGCTGTAGCAGTCTGGCTCCACATGACCCTGGCACAGACCACCCACCCCAACATAGAGAAACACAGAAATGCAATCATTGACATAGAGAGCTAGATAAATGCAACTACTAACCATGGTGCACCTTGCAGCTAAGAATGAGAACGACCAACATGGCAAAGCTGGGGCTGTGGGGGTAAGTGGGAGCTGGGGCACTGATGGAGGAAGATGCTAGGAATAATTTCTTAATAACTTGCTAGCTTTCAGGCTTGTCCAGTTTAGGGGGCCATTCGGACAGATGGCAATCAGCAATGTTCTGGGGTATTCAGCCTTCATAACAGCCCTGGGGTCATACATCAACATTACCAAAAGTGCTCTTTATGAAGACCTGCTGCTTCTACACACACACAAAATCGTGCCCATTCTGGCCCTTTGGAAGAGCTTAAACCCGCTCCGTCCCACCTCAAATCTCTCTCTACCACCACCCCACAACTTAGCAAATGCTCCACTCTTAAGTACTGATCCCACTTTCCTCTGGAAAGTTACAACTGGAGCTGCTTGAGGCAATCCTCAAGCAGTGTATCCTAAATCAGAACAACTTGCTACAGGGAAAAATAGAAGGGGTTAAAAATTGCCCCTTCGCTCCCCTCTAGCCCTTTTCATCAATGATCTTCAAAATCCCCTTGTGCTCCGGTGGCCAATCAGTAGAAACTATCCTCTCTTCAGCAGCCCCGGCCCGAGTTTGACCAATTCCACTTCAATTCCCTCTCTCCCACTTCCCTTTTCCTCCTTCTTCACTCCCACTCCTCCACTTCCTGCCCTTCATCCCCTCTCGCCCCTCCCTCCATTCCTTCACTCCCACTCCTCTCCGCTCCCCACTCATTCCACTCTCCCATCCTTCACTCCCTCTCCTTTCACCTTCCATGCCCCCTCCCCCTTCCTTTCCTTTCTCCACTCCTTGCTCCCTTCCATCCTCTCCCCTCCTTGAAACCCCCCTTCTCATTCTTCGGACCCCCCTCCCCGGCCAAGGACCAAATGCCCTACTCTTGGGCCGGCATCTGGACAAAAATAGGTTTCTACAGGAATCTCTCTACTCTCCCCCCACCACCACCGCCCCCCGGACCCAGACCCGACCCCACAACCTCCCCGAGCTTTCTATGAACAGAAACCACCAGCTACTGTAACATCTGTCCAATGGTTGGAGTGGGGAGGGGGGGTGTGGGTAGTGTGGTGGTGGATGATGTTGGGGGGGGGGGG
>NW_025965892.1:0-6094 GCF_021869965.1 Rhincodon typus | reverse complement strand
CTGAAGAAGGGTCCCGACCTGAAACGTCAGCTTTCCTGCTCCTCTGATGCTGCCTGGCCTGCTGTGTTCCTCCAGCTCCACACTACGTTATCTCTACTTTCAAGCCCCGTTCATTTGAGGTCAGGGTTGCTTCGAAAATTGATGTTTAAACGAGCATGCCAAGGAAAGAAATCTATGATTATCGATAACAAATATTAAGGCCAGGATGAATGCAAATTGAGTAGAGTTCCAGTCATGGAGTGATATAATACTCATCTGCGACCTTACTCAAAACCGCCCCCCACCCACCATCCTTGCAGCAGATATTTTGCTTAGGAAGTCCGCATATCATTAAAAAATGATAGAGTACAATGGATTGTAGGACATAGGAAAATGGGAAATAGGAGCAGTAATAGGCCATCGTGCTTGCTCTGAAATGCAAACAGGTTACGGCTAACCATCTGCCTCTCGGTCATTTGCTCCATACTTTCCCCATTTCCTTTGATGTCATTCGTCTCTAGAAATCTACTGCTGTCTCAAATATGTTCAATGGGTGAGCTTCTGTCTGGGGCAGAGAATTCTAAAATTTTCTGAGACAGCGTGCCCTCATTCGAGATCCCCATGCAAGGAAAGCATCCAACCCACATCTACATGTCAGCAATTTTTAAGTTTCAGTGCGATCACCTCTCATTCTTTGAAACACTGGAGAACACAGGCTCAGTCTCCCTGATCTTCCCTCAAAGGACAATCCCACCATTGCAGAGATTAATCCCTCGATGGCAATTAGGGAAGAGGCAAGGTGGTTGTGCTAGGATAACCCCAGAACTGGCAGCTTATAACTACCAGAAAGTGGCTAAAATGTTCGGCTCCTCTTCATAAGAAAAGAAGACAGTGAGAAATAAAGTGACCGAATGCTTTAAGTTGATGGAAGAATTTCAGTGCAGTGGTGGCGTGTTACAGATCGTCTGAGCTTTGGAAAGCAGGTTGTAGCTGTTGAAGATAAAGACAGTGGGACAACTGTTAGAGAATTCAACTATTTTTTTCCCATCACATGCTGAGCGAGAATCTGTGTTGCTCTTCCTGTCTGCCATTGGGGTCTTACGGAAAAATGTCTTGCAGGAGGGCATCAGAAGATTATTTGGATAAAAATAATGTGCAAGGGTGTGAGGAAAAGAAAACAGGAGGTTGGCACCAGGGATGAACTGGGATAGACACAAGGGACTGAATGATCTCCTTCTGCACTGGAACACTTCTGTGATTCTAAACCTATTTGGCTGTGTCATAAATACACCTTCCTACTGTCAAATTAAAGCTACAGCCTTCAATTCAAAGCCAGGGACACCATGTGCTGCTCCTTTTTTTTTCCTTTATTCATTCACGGGATGAGGGCATCGCTGGCCAGGCAGCATTTATTGCCCAGTGGGCAGTTAAGAGCCAACCACATTGCTGTGGGCCTGGAGTTACATGTAAGCCAGACCAAGTGAGGATGGCAGATTTCCTCACCTGAAGGACATTAGTGAACCAGATGGGTTTTTCCAACAATTGACAATGGATTCATGGTTATCTTAATTCCAGACATTTATTGAATTCAAATTCCACCATCTGCCATGGTGGGATTTGAACCCTTGTCCCTAGGATGTTATCTGGATTTCTAGATTAACCAGTCCAGTGATAATACCACTAGGCCATTGCCTGCCCCATTAGAGCTCCTATTAGAGCTCCTATTAGAGCTGTACAAAAGATTATCAGAACGTGCAAACCAGGAGCCGTACAGATAACGTAGTCACTAACAATTCCAATGGGGAACTTGACTGATCTTCCAACTCAATAGCCTAATCCTGCTTTCTCCTCATAACCTTCGATCCCATTCACCACAAGGGCAAGATCTAGTTGCCTCTGGAATACACTCAATATGTTGGCATCAGCTACTTCCTGTTGTAGATACCTTCTTTACATTGGAACAGGAAGAGACGTTTCAGTCCATTGAGACTGTTCCACCATTCAATTACAATTTGTCATGTACCTTATTGCTACTTTCCTGCTCCAACTCCATATCCATTGATTTTATTAGTCTTCAGAAATCTATTGTTTTTTTTTGTTTTGCTCAATGATTGAGCTTCCACAGCCTCTTGTAGTAGGGAATTCCAAAGATTCATAACCCTCTGCGTGAAGACATTTCTCCCTTATCCTGACATTTTGTCCCCGGATTCTAGACACAGGTGAAATGCCTTACCTACAGCCACCCTAGCTTGCCCTGCCAACATTAGACTCACCTCATTGAGAATGTCACTCCTTGTTGTAAGCTCTCGCAAGTACAGACCCCATTTCCTCATTCTTTCTTCAAAAAATAATTCCATCCCAAGGGTTAGTCTGAGAACCTCTGTTACACCCCATCTATGACAAATATATCCTTCCTTAGATCAGGGGAACAAATCCCTTCACAGTACCCCACGTGCAGTCTTACTATGCCTCTATACAATTGCAGCAAGACATCTTCACTTTTATGCTGAAATTTCCTTTCAATAAAGGCCAACGTACAATTTGCCTACTTAGTTGTTTGTGCATTTGGCTGGCTTTTGTGACCCATGAACAAGGGCAACAAGATTTGGTTAGACATCAATACTTCCCAATTTTTTTTTTCTTTATTCATTAACGGGATGTGGTCGACACTGGCTAGGGCAGCATTTATTGCCCATCCCTAATTGCCCAGAGGGCAGTTAAGAGTCAAACATATTGCTGTGGGTGTGGAGTCACATGTAGGCCAGACTAGGTAACGATGGCAGTTTCCTTCCCTAAAGGACATTAGGGAACCAGATGGGTTTTTCCAACAATCGACAATGGATTCATGGTCATCATTAGATTCTTAACTCCAGATATTTTATTGAATTCAAATTCCACCATCTGCCATGGCAGGATTCGAACTGGGTCCCCAGAGTATTATCTAGGTTTCTGGATTATCAGTCCAGCGATAATACCACTACACCATCACCTCCCCATTGAACCTCCCCATCTATCACCATTGAAGAAATATTATGCCTTTTTGTGTCTATTTTTTAATTGATAAGATGACTATCTTCACACTTATTTACCTTATGTTCCATCTGCCATGTTCTAGCCCATTCACTTAAATGTCTGTGTACCTTGCAGTCTCTTTGCATCCTCCATACAACTTACACTCCCACTGAGTTCTGTATCTTCAGCAAAGTTTGAAATATTACAATTGAATAACAGTTGCACTAGCCCTATACCTTGCAATACCCAATAATGACAGTCTGGCACCCTGGTAACAGCCTATTTATTCTTACTTTCTGTTTTCCGTCTGCTAACCAATTCTAAGCGCATACCAATATATGACCTCAATCCCATTGTGACGTTGCTGTGGCTTAAGAGATTAATTTTGTCCCTAGTTTTTTTAAGAGAGGTTCTAAGGTAGAGGAGTTGGACAGTCTACCAGAGCCACGAAGGTAAACAGCTTGTCAAGCCTTAGGTGTTTTTTTAAGTTGTAACATTAGAAGCAGCCTGGATGGATCTGGCCAACTCTCGAGACCAGGATTTCTAGTTTTTAGTTTTTTTTTAGCTTTAAGATTCACTATTTGCTGTTGTGGGCTTGAAGAAGTGGAAACTGTTTTTCCCTCTTTCGATTACAGCCAAGAGCTGAGGGTTCTCTTTCTGGCCTGTTGGATTACACGTGAGAATACATTTCTGAAGAAGGGTCCTGACCTGAAACGTCAGCTTTCCTGCTCCTCTGATGCTGCCTGGCCTGCTGTGTTCATCCAGCTCCACACTGTGTTATCTCTGACTCCAGTATCGGCAGTTCTTGCTATCTCTGAATTTAAAGGGTGTCCAACTTTACAGCCCAAATTGTTTAGTGCTCCGATGTGGGCCATGGGCCTGGTGGCCAGGCACGAGTCCCCTTCACCGTGCTGCCACCACTGGAATGAAAGTCGCCACTATTTTGGCACCACCATGTGTCTACCAATGCCCTTGCCACTATGAGTTCTTGCTGGATCTCATCAATACAAGTGCCATCTATGTTGCCGGGTACCCCACCAGCCCAAACTCACCTCCATCGCCGCCATGAGTCTGCTTCGGGCCCACCTCACCAATGCAGCTGCTGCTAGCACCTCCAGGTCTCGTACTGGGCCCAAACTCACCTCTGCCACTGCCGCCACCATGAACCTGCGCTGGACGCAGATGCTGCCGGGAACACAAACTCACTTCGCCCACAGCCATGAGTCGGCGCTAGGACTGCTTCATCGATGCCGACACCTCGGGGAATCCAAACGATAATGCCATCGCTGCAACTGAGCTCTTCAACAAGAGGTGAGTAAAATAAAGGAGAATTAATGAAATAAAATTGAGAAAACAGTGAGAAAAAAGAAAAGAAGTGAAAGGAAAAGCGGACCGAGCGGACGGTCCCAGGCTCAGTAACCCTATCCCACTGCCATCTTACTGGAAGGTACCAGACGATGCTTTCGTGTGGAACCTTATCAAAAGTCTTCTGAAAAATCCAAATATATCACGTTCACTAGTTCTCCAATATCTATGCTACAAGTAACATCCTCAAAAAACTGCAAAATGTTTGTCAAGTGTGATTTCCCTTTATTAATCCTTGTTGATCATACTTTTCTAAATGTCCAGTGATCACATTCTTTATATGTACATGTTAAAATTTTCTCTACTACTTAAGAAGGAGGTTTAGAGGATGCATGAGGAAAACCTTATTCATCCAGAGGGCAGCGGGAATCTGGAGCTCAATGCCAGTAAGGGATGTAGAGACAGAAACACTCATAACATTTAGGAAGTGTTTAGATGTGTACTTGTGATGCCAATGGTATTGGCCAAGCATTGGAAAATGGGATTAGAATAGTTAGGTGATTGTTCTAGACTTCTGCTGTGGGAGTTGTATGTGAGACAATCTGTTTTCTGAACTTGCCTTTTGCCGAGGTTGTGTTTATGGGATGTTACTACATTAGAACAATTAATTGGTATTATTCTGTTAAGTTTTCCAGTAAAGTTATTCCAATTCCTTCTTTCTTTTGTTGTATTTTAACTATGATGGATGAATAAAGTGTGTTTTGCTTTAAATCTGGTTCTTTGACTAGTTGAATTGAATCTGGAATGCAACACCTTACGTTTACCTCTAAAATAAGAAAAAGTTAGGGTCCAGACTACCTTCTGGATATTTTGAGGGAATTTGATCTGGCCCATAACAGGGTACCATGAGGAGATTGCCTAGGAGAAGGAACCAACTCAGTAATTCTATCAAAGGTTTCAACTTTTTCCTCACAAACCTGTCGTAGAGCTACCCAGAGGGGTTTAGCACATTTGGAGATCGGAACTATTAGCCTGAGATTTAAATATTTTGAGGTGAGCCATGCGGAGTACCACCTTTCTCTGTTTCTGCTTTACATAATATTTAATCACCTTGATTAACCTTTTGTCAGGCTTAAATGCTGGCTTGTGGAGAAAAAGGGATTGTGGGCTAATAGTCCGATTAGTTAGTTGGCAGTTTTGAGAGTTTATATCATTCCCATTCCTAGAATTTTGTGAAGTACTTTTTCAATTAGTAATACATGGTCATTCCTGTTTTACATAAAACAGTGTCAGAAGTCTCTTTGTGATAAGTATAGCTTTGGGGTGGGGCAGGACAACTGGGAAGAGTTATTCCAATAACTTCACAAAACTTTCATCACATGTCACAGAGCCGCAGTTTTCCATTTTGTTTATATCTGTGTGATTGATTCAGTGTCCATGACATAACATGTGTCAAATTTCTCCCAGTGTCTCTCTATCAAGTAGAAATTTGTCAAAAAAAACACCCCTCTGTTCAGATTTTCAGTGTCTTAATTATGATTAGTTCAATCTTGTACATGTGCAATGAAAGATACTGAAAGTTGAGCTAACATTTACATTGTATTTGATTAAGCCTGGCTGACCACAGATTCTTAGGTAGAGCAAGTGAACCAAGTGACTGGTTACAGAGTCATAGAGCTGTACAGCATGGAAACAGACCCTTCGGTCCAACTCATCCATGCTGACCAGATATCCTAAATTCATCTAGTTTCATATGCCAATATTTGGCCCATATCTCTCTGAACACTTCCTATTCATA
>NW_025965891.1:95800-98000 GCF_021869965.1 Rhincodon typus | reverse complement strand
GCAGATGCTGGATTCAGAGATAACACAGCGTGGAGCTGGAGAAACACAGCAGGCCAGGCAGCCTTAGAGGAGCAGGAAAGAAGGGTCCCGACCCGAATCATTAGCTTTCCTGCTCCTCTGATGCTGCCTGGCCTGCTGTGTTCCTCCAGCTCCACACTGTGTTATCTCACATTATTGCTGTCCTGCCTTGCCATTTAACACAGACACAAAGCCAGGAAGCTTGTCATGGCTATCAATAGTCCTCTGCCAAGAGAGAGAGCCTTCATTCAGAGACTCCCAACCCAATAAGTCAAGGCCAGCCTCTGATACCAATCTAGGGGCTCGGTACGGTTAGTCAGCCACTCGAGTGGTCAGAGTCAGGACCTTCTTCTTGTAAGGTTGAGGAGCTGAATGTTGGACAGCTCTCCACCCCTCTTGACTCTTTCTGTCCTGTTGTGGGCTATTTTCCCCCTGGAATGAGATACAGACAGGTATTAAGGGGAGATGAATCTGGGTGTCTCAGCTGTTAGTGTTGGTGGAGGCGGGGACGTGTTCTGAGTGAGGGAGTGGGCAGTGCAGAGGGTGTGCAGGGTCAGTGGACTCAGGATTCGGTCTGGGTGACAGTGAGCGAGGGAGGACGTTGCAGGCAATTGTGAGAGGGGTGGAGTAGGAGTTTTGCTGGGCGCTGGGTGCAGTACCAGAGTGACAGAGTGAAGGCGGTGACACTTACCCTGGAAGATATTGAGCTCAGTGCTTCAGACGGCAGAGACAGCACTGACCCAGGCAACACCTTCTGATGAAGCTGGTGATGGTCTGGTGTTGTGGAATTCTGGGTGTTTAGGAGATGAAGACGTCACTCCTCCATGCCACACTGTCCACCAGGACCTCCAGTCCCTGTCCTCAAAGCAGGATACCGACTTGCCCCTGTCAACCATGTCAGGAGCAAATGTCAGGGAGCACACAAGGCACGTCTGGACTAACACAGTCTGTCTGGGTGCACACTAGCTAATTATAGAGGGATACCTGTCTGTTCCAGGATATCCTGGGAGTGGCAAGTTGTGGCTGGGTCAAATGGTATAATGCGGTAGAATCAGACAGGAAGGGCACCATGGGGGCAAGACAAGTTGTTAATGAAGTGAGTTGAGTAAGATGCAGTGAGAAAACTCACTAGGCTGTGAGGAGAGAAACCAGCCATGAGACTGAAACGTTTAAGGAAGGGTCACTAGACCTGAAACTTTAACTGTGGTTTCTCTCCACAGATGCTGCCAAACTTGCTGAGATTTTCTGGCAACTTCTGTTTTTGTTTATGAAACTCAATTAAAATTGACACCGCCAAAAAATTATAAGAATCACTATTGTGTCAATATCGTTTGTCGTGTGTGTGTGTGTGTGTGTGTGTGTGTGTGTGTGTGTGTGTGTGTGTGTGTGTGTGTGTGTGTCTCTGTGTATGTATCTGTGTGTGAATGTGTATATGTATCTGTATGTATCTGTGTGTGAATGTGTATATATATCCATATCTCCATGTGTACATCTGCGCAAGAGACTTGGTTTTGATTGTGAATCTCCCTGTAGTTGAATAGCTTCCTCACCTCCATCATTAAAAACCTCATGAATACCCTTAGTCTCAAAGAGACTAAGGAAAGAGTATCTCCAGCTTGAACCATACACATGTGAATAAACTAGACACACAACCATCTTCAGAATGAGAGAGGGCACACATGGGTTTGTAATGAGGTCAGATATCAGCTATTCATTTATTTGCTCACTAGTTCCCATCCACCTGTTTTTAGAAAGCTCCTTTCACATTCCCATCAAACCACCAAATAGTTCATTCCCAAATGCTGTCATTGCAAACACAACCTGTTTGTCTCCAACTTTCACCCTCTCCACCCTCATACCTCCTTTCCAAAAAATTGTTTTGAACAACATCCTGCTTTATTTCTTTCTACAATATTGTAACCACAGTTACCTCTGTGATCCTTTGATAAATAACCTTGTCATGCATCAAAGGAGATGCAAAAGGAAGACAACGAAGGGATCTGTTTAATGAGGAATGTGGCTTAACCACTTCATTACTGAATATCAAACTGGGCATCTGGCCATTGGAAACCATGAGAAAAATGAAGGCATTAGAGAGCTGAGTGGAGCAGGTGGCATCGAAGGTGAGAGTTGGGGTTGGGGAGAGTTAGCATGGCACAGCAGATGGCATTGGATGGGCAGG
>NW_025965891.1:0-800 GCF_021869965.1 Rhincodon typus | reverse complement strand
TCAGTGGAGGGGGACTAGTCGGGCCTGCGGGACAGGAAGAAGCGGAGGGCCTTAAGGCCATCTGCATAGGGAATGCAGGTGTAGAGGGACTGGATTGCAAAGTGCTTTGGGACGTCTTGAGGTCTTGAAAAGTGATGTAGAGACGTAAATATGAGTTAATCCCACTTTCCTGCAAATTTTTCCTCTCAAAATATTTATCCGGGAAGTTAAAATTGAATCTGCTTCCTGTACCCGAGGAGGCTGCACATTCCAGATCACAACAAGGCGATACATTGAATAAGATAAAGTCATAGAGTCATACAGCACAGAGACAGACCCTTCGGTCCAACCAGTCCATGCTGAACATAATCCCAAATTAAACCAGTCCCACTTGCCTGGTCTTGGCCCATAACCCTCCAAACATTTCCTATTCATATTCATCAACATGTCTTTTAAACATTGTAATTGTACCCATATCCATCACTTCCTCAGGAAGTTCATTCCACACACGAGCACCCTCTGTGTAAAAAATTTGCTTCTTATGTCTTTTTTAAATGTGTCTCCTCTCACCTCAAAAATGTCCCCCATAGTCTTGAAATTCCACATCCTGGGGAAAAGACAACTACCATTAACTCTATCTATACCTCTCATTATTTTATAAACTTCTATCAGGTCGTCTCTCAACTTCTACAGTGGAAAAAGATCCCAGCTTATCCAGCCTTTCCTTATAACTCAAACCTTCCATACCCAGCAGCATCATGGGGCCCTCATTTGGATCCTCTCCAGCTTGATAATATCCTTCCTAAAACCGGGTGACCAGA
>NW_025965890.1:98149-98680 GCF_021869965.1 Rhincodon typus | reverse complement strand
CCCGCATGTGCGTCAGTCCGACGGACTGTACCCGCGTGTGCGTCAGTCTGAGGGACTGTACCCGGATGTGTGTCAGCCTGAGGGACTGTACTCTGGTGTGTGTCAGTCTGAGGGACTGTACCCTCGTGTGCATCAGTCTGAGGGACTGTACCCACGTGTGAGTCAGTGTGAGGGACTGTACCCGCATGTGCGTCTGTCCGACGGACTGTACCCGCGTGTCTGTCAGTCTGAGGGACTGTACCCGGGTGTGTGTCAGTCTGAGGGACTGTACCCGGGTGTGAGTCAGTGTGAGGGACTGTACCCAGGTGTGAGTCAGTGTGAGGGACTGTACCCGGGTGTGAGTCAGTCTGAGGGACTGTACCCGGGTGGGAATCAGTCTGAAAGACTGTCCCCGGGTTTGAAACAGTCTGAGGGACAGTACCCAGCTGTGTGTCAGTCTGAGGAACTCTACCCTGGTGTGTGTCAGTCAGAGGGACTTTAACCAGGTGTGAGTCAATGTGAGGGACTGTACCCAGGGGGGTGTCAGTCTGA
>NW_025965890.1:97004-98049 GCF_021869965.1 Rhincodon typus | reverse complement strand
TGTACCCGGGTGTGTGTCAGTCTGAGGGACTGTACCCGGATGTGAATCAGTCTGAGGGACTCTACCCAGGTGTGAGTCAGTCCGAGGGACTGTACCCAGGTGTGAGTCAGTCTGAGGGACTGTACCCGGTTATGAGTCAGTCTGAGAGACTGTACCCGGGTGTATGTCAGTCTGAGGGACTGTACCCGGGTGTGAGTCATTCTGAGAGACTGTACCTGGGTGTGTGTCAGTCTGAGGGACTGTACCCGGGTGTGATGCAGTCTGAGGGACAGTACCTGGATGTGAGTCAGTCTGAGGGACTGTACTCGGGTGTGAATCAGTCTGCCGGACTGTATCTCAGTGTGTATCAGTCTGAGGGACTGTACACGGGTGTGTGTCAGTCTGAGGGACTGTACCCAGGTGAGTGTCAGTCTGAGGGACTGTACCCGGGTGTGAGTCAGTGTGAGGGACTGTTCCCGGGGGGTGTCAGTCTGAGAGACTGGACCAGGGTGTGTATCTGTCAGGGAGACTGTACCCGGGTGTGTGTCAGTCTGAGGGACTGTACCCGGGTGTGTATCAGTCTGAGGGACTGTAACCGGATGTGTGTCAGTCTGAGGGACTGTACTTGGGTGTGTATCAGTCGGAGGGACTGTACCCATGTTTGTGTCAGTCTGAGGGACGGTACCCGGGTGTGTGTCAGTCGGAGTGACTGTACCCGTGTTTGTGTCAGTCTGAGGGACTGTACCTAGGTGTGTGTTAGTCTGAGGGAACGTACCTGGATGTGTGTCAGACTGAGGGACTGTAACCGGGTGTGTGTCAGTCTCAGGGACTGTACCCGGGTGTGTGTCAGTCTGAGGGACTGTACCCGGGTGTGAATCAGTCTGAGGGACTCTACCCGGGTGTGAGTCAGTCCGAGGGACTGTATCCAGGTGTGTGTTAGTCTGAGGGAACGTACCGGGATGTGTGTCAGGCTGAGGGACTGTAAGCGGGTGTGTGTTCGTCTCAGTGACTGTACCCGGGTGTGTGTCAGTCTGAGGGACTGTACCCGGGTGTGAGTCATTCTGAG
>NW_025965890.1:95486-96504 GCF_021869965.1 Rhincodon typus | reverse complement strand
CAGACTGACACACACCCAGGTACAGACCCTCAGACTGACACACACCCAGGTACAGTTCCCCAGACAGACACACACCCGGGTACAGTCCCTCAGACTGATACACACCCGGGTACATTCCCTCATCCTGACACACCCCCAGGTACAGTCCATCAGACTGACTCACACTCGAGTACAGTCCCTCAGACTGACACACACCCGGGTACAGTCCCTCAGAATGACACACACCCGTGTACAGTCCCTCAGACTGATACACACCCAGGTACAGTCTCTCAGAATGACTCACACCCGGGTACAGTCCCTCAGACTGACATACACCCGGGTACAGTCTCTCAGACTGACTCATAACCGGGTACAGTCCCTCAGACTGACTCACACCTGGGTACAGTCCCTCGGACTGACTCACACCTGGGTAGAGTCCCTCAGACTGATTCACATCCGGGTACAGTCCCTCAGACTGACACACACCCGGGTACAATCTCTCAGACTGACTCACACCCGGGTACAGTCTCCCAGACAGATACACACCCTGGTCCAGTCTCTCAGACTGACACCCCCCTGGGTACAGTCCCTCACATTGACTCACACCCGGTTAAAGTCCCTCTGACTGACACACACCAGGGTAGAGTTCCTCAGACTGACACACAGCTGGTTACTGTCCCTCAGACTGTTTCAAACCCGGGGACAGTCTTTCAGACTGATTCACACCCGGGTACAGTCCCTCAGATTGATACACACCCGAGTACAATCCCTCAGACTGACTCACACCCGGGTATAGTCTCTCAGACTGATTCACACCCGGCTACAATCTCTTAGACTGACACATACCTGGGTACAGTCCCTCAGAGTGACACACACCCGGGTACAGTCCCTCACACTGACTCACACCTGGGTACAGTCCCTCACACTGACTCACACCCGGGTACAGTCCCTCAGACTGACACACACCCGGGTACAGTCCCTCAGACTGACAAACACCCGGGTACAGTCCCTCAGACTGATACACACTGAGGTACAGTCC
>NW_025965890.1:94119-94986 GCF_021869965.1 Rhincodon typus | reverse complement strand
ACACCCGGGTACAGTCCCTCAGACTGATACACACTGAGGTACAGTCCGGCAGACTGATTCACACCCGGGTACAGTCCCTCAGACTGACTCAGACCCAAGTACTGTCCCTCAGACTGACTCACACCCGGGTACAGTCCCTCAGACTGACACACACCCGGGTACCGTCCCTGAGACGAACACACACCCGGTTACAATCCCTCAGACTGACACACATCCAGGTACATGCCCTGAGACTAACACACACCCGGGTACAGTCCCTCAGACTGACACAAACACGGGTACAGTCCCTCCGACTGACACACAGCCGGGTACAGTCCCTCAGACTGACACACACCTGGGTACAGTCCCTCAGACTGTCTCACACCCGGTTACAGTCCCTTAGACTGATTCATACCCGGATACAGTGTATCAGACTGATTCACACCCGGGTACAGTCCCTCAGACTGACACACACCCGGGTACCGTCCCTGAGACGAACACACACCCGGTTACAATCCCTCAGACTGACACACATCCAGGTACATGCCCTGAGACTAACACACACCCGGGTACAGTCCCTCAGACTGACTCACACCTGGGTAGAGTCCCTCAGACTGATTCACACCCGGGTACAGTCCCTCAGACTGCCTCACACCTGGGTACAGTCTCTCAGACTGACTCACACTCCCGGGTACAGTCCCTCAGACTGACACACACCCAGGTACAGTTTCTCAGATTGACTCACACCAGGGTACAGTCCCTCAGACTGACTCACACCTGGGTACAGTCTCTCACACTAACTCACACCCGGGTACAGTCCCTCCGACTGACTCACACCCACGTACAGACCCTCAGACTGACACACACCCAGGTACAGTCCCTCAGACT
>NW_025965890.1:93215-93619 GCF_021869965.1 Rhincodon typus | reverse complement strand
TGATTCACACCCGGGTACAGTCCCTCAGACTGACTCACACCCGAGTGCAGTCCCTCAGACTGACTCACACCTGGGTAGAGTCCCTCAGACTGATTCACACCCGGGTACAGTCCCTCAGGCTGCCTCACACCTGGGTACAGTCTCTCAGACTGACTCACACTCCCGGGTACAGTCCCTCAGACTGACACACACCCAGGTACAGTCCCTCAGACTGCCTCACACCTGGGTACAGTCTCTCAGACTGAATCACACTCCCGGGTACAGTCCCTCAGACTGACACACACCCAGGTACAGTCTGTCAGATTGACTCACACCAGGGTACAGTCCCTCAGACTGACACACACCCGGGTACAGTCTCTCAGACTGATTAACACCTGGGTACAGTCTCTCAGACTGACACACAC
>NW_025965890.1:92671-93115 GCF_021869965.1 Rhincodon typus | reverse complement strand
ACACCTGGGTACAGTCTCTCAGACTGACTCACACTCCCGGGTACAGTCCCTCAGAATGACACACACCAAGGTACAGTCCCTCAGACTGACACACACCCGGGTACAGTCTCTCAGACTGATTAACACCTGGGTACAGTCTCTCAGACTGACACACACCCAGGTACAGTCCCTCAGACGGACTCACACCCGGGTACAGTCTCTCACACTGACTCACACCCGGGTACAATCCCTCCGACTGACTCACACCCAGGTACAGTCCCTCAGACTGACACACACCCAGGTACAGTCCCTCAGACTGACAGACACCCAGGTACAGTTCCCCAGACTGACACACACCCGGGTACAGTCCCTCAGACTGATACACACCCGGGTACATTCCCTCATCCTGACACACCCTCAGGTACAGTCCATCAGACTGACTCACACTCGAGTACAGTCCCTCAG
>NW_025965890.1:91282-92171 GCF_021869965.1 Rhincodon typus | reverse complement strand
TCAGACTGACTCACACCCGGGTACAGTCTCTCACACTGACTCACACCCGGGTACAGTCCCTCCGACTGACTCACACCCAGGTACAGTCCCTCAGACTGACTCACACCCGGGTACAGTCCCTCGGACTGACACACACCCGGGTACAGTCCCTCAGACTGACACACACCCGGGTACAGTCCGTCGGACTGACGCACATGCGGGTACAGTCCCTCACACTGACTCACACGTGGGTACAGTCCCTCAGACTGATGCACACGAGGGTACAGTCCCTCAGACTGACACACACCAGAGTACAGTCCCTCAGGCTGACACACATCCGGGTACAGTCCCTCACACTGACGCTCACGCGGGTACAGTCCGTCGGACTGACGCACATGCGGGTACAGCCCCTCAGACTGACACACCCCCGGGTACAGTCCCTCACACTGACTCACATCCAGGTACGTTCCCTCAGACTAACACACACCCATGTACAGTCCCTCAGACTGACACACACCCGGGTACAGTCCCTCCGACTGACACACACCCGGGTACCGTCCCTCAGACTGACACAAACATGGGTACAGTCCCTCCGACTGACACACACCCGAGTACAGTCTCTCAGAATGACACACATCCGGTTACAGTCCCTCAGACTGACACACACCCGGGTACAGTCCCTCAGATTGACACACACCCGGGTACAGTCCCTCAGACTGACACACCCCCGGGTACAGACCCTTAGACTGACACACACCCGGGTACAGTCCCTCAGACTGACACACACCTGGGTACAGTCCCTCAGACTGTCTCACACCCGGGTACAGTCCCTTAGACTGAGTCACACCCGGATACAGTCTTTCAGACTGATTCACACCCGGGTACAGTCCCTCAGACTGACTCACACCCG
>NW_025965890.1:89517-90782 GCF_021869965.1 Rhincodon typus | reverse complement strand
ACTGACTCATGCCCGGGTACAGTCTCTCAGACTGAATCACACACCCGGGTACGGCGCCTCAGACTGACACACACACGGGAACAGTCCCTCTGTCTGACTCATGACCGGGTAGAGTCCCTCAGACTGACACATACCCGAGTACAGTCCCTCAGTCTGACTCACACCCGGGTACAGTCCCTCAGACTGACACACACCCGGGTACAGTCCCTCAGACTGACTCACACCCGGGTACATTCCCTCAGACTGACTCACACCTGGCTGCAGTCTCGCAGACTGACACATACCCGGGTACAGTCCCTCAGTCTGACACACACCCAGGTACAGACCCGCAGACTGAATCACATCCGTACAGTACCTCAGACTGACTCACACCCGGGTGCAGTCCCTCAGACTGACAGACTTCTGGGTACAGTCCCTCAGACTTATATACACGCGGGTACAGTCCCTCAGACTGACACACACCCGGGTACAGTCCCTTACAATAACACACACCCGAGTACAGTCTCTCAGACTGACACACAACCGGGTACAGTTCCTCAGACTGACTCACACCCGGGTCCTGTCCCGCAGACTGACACCCCCCCAGGTACAGTCCCTCAGACTGACACACACCTGGGTACAGTCACTCAGACTGACTCACACCCGGGCACAGTCTCTCAGACTGACACACACCCGGGCACAGTCCCACAGACTGATTCATAGCGGGGTACAGTCCCTCAGACTGACTCATACCCGGGTACAGTGCCTCAGACAGATTCATACCCGGGTACAGGCCCTCAGACTGAATCACACAAGGGTACAGTCCCACAGACTGACTCACACCCGGGTACAGTCCCTCAGACTGACACCCAGCTGGGTACAGTCCCTCAGACTGACTCACACCCGGGTACAGTTCCTCAGACTGACACACACCCGAGTACAGTCTCTCAGACTGACACACACCCGGGTACAGTCCCTCAGGCTGACTCACACCCAGGCACAGTCTCTCAGACTGACACACAGCCGGGTACAGTCCCATTGACTGACTCATGCTCGGGCACAGTCCCTCAGACAGACGCACACCCAGGTACATTCCCTCAGACTGACTCACACACGGGTACAGTCTCTGAGACTGACATCCACCCGATTACAGTACCTCAGACTGACACACAGCCGGGTACAGTCCCTCAGAATGACTCACACCCGGGTACAGTTCCTCAGACTGACAAACACCCGGGAACAGCGCCTCAGACTGACACACACACGGGAAAAGTCTCACAGAATGA
>NW_025965890.1:88008-89017 GCF_021869965.1 Rhincodon typus | reverse complement strand
CAGTCTGAGGGACTGTAGCTGTGTGTGTTTCAGTCTGAGAGACTGTACCCGGGTGTGTGTCAGTCTCAGAGATTGTACTCGGGTGTGTGTCAGTCTGAGGGACTGTACCCGTCTGTGAGTCTGTTTGAGGGACTGTACCTGTGTGACTGTCAGTGTGAGGGACTGTAACCGGGCGTGTGTCAGTCTGAGGGACAGTACCCGGGCGTGTGTCAGTCTGAGGGACTGTACCTGGGTGTCAGTCAGTCTGAGGTACTGTACGATGTGATTCAGTCTGAGGCACAGTACCTGGGTGTGTGTCAGTCTGAGGTACTGTACGGATGTGATTCAGTCTGAGGGACTGTACGTGGGTGTGTGTCAGTCTGAGGGACTATACCCGGGCATGTGTATCAGTCTGAGGGACTGTACCCGGGTGTGAGGCAGTCTGAGGTACTGTACGGATGTGATTCAGTCTGAGGGACTGTACGTGGGTGTGTGTCAGTCTGAGGGACTGTACCCGGGCATGTGTCAGTCTGCGAGACTGTACCCGGGTGTGAGTCAGTCTTAGGGAATGTACCCGGGTGTGAATCAGTCTGAGGGACTGTACCTGGGTATAAGTCAGTCTGAGGGACTCTACCCTTGTGTGAGTCAGTCTGAGGGACTGTACCCGGGTGTGAGTCTGTCTGAGGCACTGTACCCGGGTATGAGTCAGTCTATGGGACTGTACCCGGGTGTGTGTCAGTCTGAGAGACTGTGCCCGGGTTTGAGTCAGTCTGAGGGACTGTACCCGGGTGTGTGTCAGTCTGAGGGACTGTACCCGGCTGTGTGTTAGTCTGAGGGACTGTAATCGGGTGTATGTCAGTCTCAGAGACTGTACCCATGTGTGAGTCAGTCTGAGGGACTGTACCCCGGTGTGAATCAGCATGAGAGACTGTACCTGGGTGTGAGTCAGTCTGAGAGAATGTAGCCGGTGTGAGACATTCTGAGAGACTGTTCCCGTCTGTGTGTCAGTCTGAGGCGCTGTACCTGGGTG
>NW_025965890.1:87621-87908 GCF_021869965.1 Rhincodon typus | reverse complement strand
TCAGTCTGAGGGACTGTACCTGGGTGTGTATCAGTCTGAGGGACTGTACCCGGGTGTGAGTCAGACTGAGAGACTGTACCCAGGTGTGTGTCAGAAAGAGGGACTGTACCCGCATGGGTGCAAGTCTGAGGGACTGTACCCGAGTGTGTGTCAGTCTGATAGACTGTACCCGGATGTGTGTCAGTCTGAGGGACTGTACCCGGGTCTGAGTCAGTCTGAGGGACTGTAACCGGGTGTGAATCAGTCTGAGGGACTGTACCACGGTGTGTGTCAGTCTGAGGGACTGT
>NW_025965890.1:86816-87521 GCF_021869965.1 Rhincodon typus | reverse complement strand
CAGTCTGAGGGACTGTAACCGGGTGTGAATCAGTCTGAGGGACTGTACCTCGGTGTGTGTCAGTCTGAGGGACTGTACCCGGGTGTGAGTCAGACTGAGAGACTGTACCCGGGTGTGTGTCAGAAAGAGGGACTGTACCCTTGTGTGAGCATGTCTGAGGTACTGTATCCGCATGTGTGACAGTCTGAGGGACTGTACCCGGGTGTGTGTCAGTATGAGGCACTGTACCCGGGTGTGAATCAGTCTGAGGGACTGTACGTCGGTGTGTATCAGTCTGAGGGACTGTACCCGGGTGTGAGTCAGACTGAGAGACTGTGCCCGGGTGTGAGTCAGTCTGAGGGACTGTAGCTGTGTGTGTGTCAGTCTGAGGAACTGTACCCGGGTGTGAGTATGTCTGAGGCACTGTACCCGGGTATGAGTCAGTCTATGGGACTGTACCCGGGTGTGTGTCAGTCTGAGAGACTGTGCCCTGGTTTGAGTCAGTCTGAGGGACTGTACCCGGGTGTGTGTCAGTCTGAGGATCTGTACCCGGGTGTGAGTCAGTCTGAGGGACTGTACCCGGCTGTGTGTCAGTCTGAGGGACTGTAATCCGGTGTATGTCAGTCTCAGAGACTGTACCCGTGTGTGAGTCAGTCTGCGAGACTGTACCCGGGTTTGAGTCAGTTTCAGGAACTGTACCCCGGTGTGTGTCAGTCTGAGAGATTG
>NW_025965890.1:85596-86316 GCF_021869965.1 Rhincodon typus | reverse complement strand
CCGTGTGTGTCAGTCTGAGGGACTGTACCCGGGTATGTGTCAGTCTGCAAGACTGCACCCGGGTGTGAGTCAGTCTGAGTGACTGTACCCGGGTGTGTGTCAGTCTGAGTTACTATAATCGGGTGTATGTCAGTCTCAGAGACTGTACCCGTGTGTGAGTCAGTCTGAGGGACTGTACCCCGGTGTGAATCAGCATGAGAGACTGTACCTGGGTGTCAGTCAGTCTGAGAGACTGTAGCCGGGTTTATGTCAGTTTGAGGAACTGCAACCCGGTGTGTGTCAGTCTGAGAGACTGTACCCGGTGTGAGACATTCTGAGAGACTGTTCCCGTCTGTGTGTCAGTCCAAGGCGCTGTACCCGGGTGTGTGATTCAGTCTGAGAGACTGTACCCGGTGTGAGTCAGTCTGAGGTACTGTACCCGGATGTGATTCAGTCTGAGGGACTGTACCTGGGTGTGTGTCAGTCTGAGGGACTGTACCCGGGTATGTATCAGTCTGCGAGACTGTACCCGGGTGTGAATCAGTCTGAGGGACTGTACCTGGGTGTGAGTCAGACTGAGAGACTGTACCCGGGTGTGTGTCAGAAAGAGGGACTGTACCCGCATGGGTGTCAGTCTGAGGGACTGTACCCGGGTGTGTGTCAGTCTGAGGGACTGTACCCGTGTGTCAGTCATTCTGAGGTACTGTACGGATGTGATTCAGTCTGAGGCACTGTACCTGG
>NW_025965890.1:84532-85096 GCF_021869965.1 Rhincodon typus | reverse complement strand
TCATTCTGAGAGACTGTTCCCGTGTGTGTGTCAGTCTGAGGCGCTGTACCCGGGTGTGTGAATCAGTCTGAGAGACTGTACCCGGGCATGAGTCAGAGAGAGGGACTGTACCCGGGTGTGTGTCTGTCTGAGGGACTGTGCACGCGTGTGTGTCAGTCTGAGGAATTGTCCCCGGGTGAGATTCAGTCTGAGTGTCTGTACCCAGGTGTGTGTCAGTGTGAGGGACTGTACCCGGCTGTGAGTCAGTCTGAGGGACTGTACCCGTGTGTGTGTCAGTCTGAGGGACTGTACCCGGGTGTGAGTCGGTGTAAGGGACTGTACCTGGGTGTGTGTCAGTCTGAGGGACTGTACCCACGTGTATATAAGTCTGAGGGACTGTACCCGGATGTGTGTCAGTCTGAGGGACTGTACCCGGCTGTGTGTCAGTCTGAGGTACTGTAATCGGGTGTATGTCAGTCTATGGGACTGTACCCGGGTGTGTGTCAGTCTGAGAGACTGTGTCCGGGTGTGAGTCAGCCTGAGGGACTGTACCCGGCTGGGTGTCAGTCTGAGGGACTGTAATCG
>NW_025965890.1:83551-84032 GCF_021869965.1 Rhincodon typus | reverse complement strand
TCAGACAGAGGGACTGTACCCGGGTGTGTGTCTGTCTGTGGGACTGTGCACGCGTGTGTGTCAGTCTGAGGAATTGTCCCCGGGTGAGATTCAGTCTGAGTGTCTGTACCCAGGTGTGTGTCAGTGTGAGGGACTGTACCCGGGTGTGAGTCAGTCTGAGGGACTGTACCCGTGTGTGTGTCAGTCTGAGGGACTGTACCCAGGCGTGAGTCGGTGTAAGGGACTCTACCCGTGTGTGTGTCAGTCTGAGGGACTTTACCCAGGTGTGAGTCGGTGTAAGGGACTGTACCCGGATGTGAGTCAGTCTGAGGGACTGTACCTGGGTGTGAGTCTGTCTGAAGGACTGTACCCGGGCTGAGTCAGTCTATGGGACTGTACCCGGGTGTGTGTCAGTCTGAGAGACTGTGTCCGGGTGTGAGTCAGCCTGAGGGACTGTACCCGGCTGGGTGTCAGTCTGAGGGACTGTAATCGGGAGTATGTC
>NW_025965890.1:82996-83451 GCF_021869965.1 Rhincodon typus | reverse complement strand
AGAGACTGTACCCGTGTGTGAGTCAGTCTGAGGGACTGTACCCGGGTGTGAATCAGCATGAGAGACTGTACCTGGGTGTGAGTCAGTCTGAGAGACTGTAGCCGGGTGTATGTCAGTTTGTGGAACTGTACCCCGGTGTGTGTCAGTCTGAGAGATTGTACTCGGGTCTGTGTCAGTCTGAGGGACTGTACCCGGGTGTGAGTCAGTCTGAGGGACTGTGCCTTTGTGTGTGTCAGTCTGAGGGACTGTACCTGGGTTTGAGTCAGTCCGAGAGACTGTACCCGGGTGTATGTCAGTCTGAGGGACACTACCCGGGTGTGTGTCAGTCTGAGTGACTGTACCTGGGTGTGAGTCATTCTGAGAGACTGTACCTGGGTATGAGTCAGTCTGAGGGAGTGTACCCTTGTGTGAGTCAGTCTGAGGGACTGTACCTGGGTCTGTGTCAGCCTGAGAGA
>NW_025965890.1:81971-82496 GCF_021869965.1 Rhincodon typus | reverse complement strand
CTCAGACTGACACACACCCGAGTACAATCTCTCAGACTGACACACACCCGGGTACAGTCTCTCAGACTGAAACACACACAGCTACAGTCCCTCAGACTGACTCACACCCGGGCACAGTCTCTCAGACTGACTCACAACCGGGCACAGTCTCTCAGACTGACACACACCCGGGTACAGTCCCTCAGACTGACTCACAAAAGGGTACAGTCCCTCTTTCTGACACACACCCGGTTACAGTCTCTCTGACTGACTCACACACAGGTACAGTCTCTCATGCTGATTCACACCCTGGTACAGTCCCTCATACTGACTCACAAACGGGTACAGTCTCTGAGACTGACATACACACGATTACAGTCCTTCAGACTGACACACACCCGGGTACAGTCCCATAGATTGACTCATACCCGGGTACACTGCCTCAGACAGACTCACACCCGGGTACAGTTCCTCAGACTGACTCACACAAGGGTACAGACCCTCAGACTGACTCACACCCGGGTACAGTGCCTCAGACTGAATCAC
>NW_025965890.1:80018-81471 GCF_021869965.1 Rhincodon typus | reverse complement strand
GGGTGTGAGTCAGTCTGAGGGACTGTACGCTTGTGTGAGTCAGTCTGAGGGACTGTACCCGCATGTGTGTCAGTCTGAGGGACTGTACCCGGGTGTGTGTCAGTCTGAGGGACTGTACCCGGGTGTGTGTCAGTCTGAGTGACTGTACCCGGGTGTGAGTCAATCTGAGAGACTGTACCCGGTTGTGAGTCAGTCTGAGGGACTGTACCCGGGTGTGAGTCAGTCTGAGGGACTGTACCCAGGTGTGAGTCAGTCTGAGGTACTGTACCCGGCTGTGTGTCAGTCTGAGGGACTGTAATCGGGTGTATGTCAGTCTCAGAGACTGTACACGTGTGTGTGTCAGTCTGAGGGACTGTACCCGGTTGTGAGTCAGCATGAGAGACTGGACCTGGGTGTGAGTCAGTCTGAGAGACTGTACCCGGTGTGAGTCATTCTGAGAGACTGTTCCCGTGTGTGTGTCAGTCTGAGGCGCTGTACCCTTCTGTGAGTCAGTCTGAGGGGTTGTACCCGGGTGTGTGTCAGTCTGAGAGACTGTGCCCTTGTGTGAGTCCGTCTGAGAGATTGTTCCCGGGTATGTGTCAGTCTGAGGGACTGTGCACGGGTATGTGTCAGTCTGAGGAATTGTACCCGGGTGTGAATCAGTCTGAGGGACTGTACCCGGGTGTGTGTCAGTCTGAGGGACTGTACCCGGGTGTGAGTCAGACTGAGGGACTGTACCCGGGTGTGAGTCAGTCTGAGGGACTGCACCCTTGTGTGAGTCAGTCTGAGGGACTGTACCCGGGTGTGAGTCTGTCTGAGGGGCTGTAACCGGGTGTGAGTCAGTCTGAGGCACTGTAATCGGGTGTATATCAGTCTCAGAGACTGGACCCGTGTGTGAGTCAGTCTGAAGGACTGTACCCGTGTGTATGTCAGTCTCAGAGACTGTACCCGTGTGTGAGTCAGTCTGAGGGACTGTACCCGGGTGTTAATCAGCATGAGAGGCTGTTCCTGTGTGTGAGTCAGTCTGAGAGACTGTAGCCGGGTGTATGTCAGTTTGAGGAACTATACCCCGGTGTGTGTCAGTCTGAGAGACTGTACCCGGTGTGAGTCATTCTAAGAGACTGTTCCCGTGTGTGTGTCAGTCTGAGGCGCTGTACCCGGGTCTGCGATTCAGTCTGAGAGACTGTACATGGGTTTGAGTCAGTCTGAGGTACTGTACCCGGATGTGATTCAGTCTGAGGGACTGTACCTGGGTGTGTGTCAGTCTGAGGGACTGTACCTGGGTGTGTATCAGTCTGGGGGACTGTACCCGGGTGTGAGTCAGACTGAGAGACTGTACCCGGGTGTGTGTCAGAAAGAGGGACTGTACCCGCATGTGTGTCAGTCTGAGGCACTGTACCTCGGTATGAGTCAGTCTATGGTACTGCACCCGGGTATGAGTCAGACTATGGGACTGTACCCGGGTGTGTGTCAG
>NW_025965890.1:78980-79518 GCF_021869965.1 Rhincodon typus | reverse complement strand
TGTGTGTCAGTCTGAGGGACTGTAATCGGGAGTATGTCAGTCTCGGAGACTGTACCCGTGTGTGAGTCAGTCTGAGGGACTGTACCCGGGTGTGAATCAGCATGAGAGACTGTACCTGGGTGTGAGTCAGTCTGAGAGACTGTGCTCGGGCATGAGTCAGTCAGAGGGACTGTACCCGGGTTTGTGTCAGTCTGAGGGACTGTGCACGCGTGTGTGTCAGTCTGTGGAATTGTCCCCGGGTGAGATTCAGTCTGAGTGTCTGTACCCAGGTGTGTGTCAGTGTGAGGGAGTGTACCTGGGTCTGAGTCAGTCCGAGAGACTGTACCCGTGTGTATGTCAGTCTGAGGGACACTACCCGGGTGTGTGTCAGTCTGAGTGACTGTACCTGGGTGTGAGTCATTCTGAGAGACTGTACCTGGGTATGAGTCAGTCTGAGGGAGTGTACCCTAGTGTGAGTCAGTCTGAGGGACTGTACCTGGGTGTGTGTCAGCCTGAGAGACTGTGCCCAGGTGTGAGTCAGTCTGAGGGACTGTAGCTG
>NW_025965890.1:77831-78480 GCF_021869965.1 Rhincodon typus | reverse complement strand
TCAGACTGACTCACACCCGGGTACAGTCCCTCAGACTGATACACACGTGGGTACAGTCTCTCAGACTGACACACGCCCGGGTAGAGTCCCTTACACTGACACACGCCCGTGCACAGTCCCTCAGACTGACACACACCCGGGTGCAGTCTCTCAGAATGACTCACACCCGGGTACAGTCTCTCAGACTGACTCACACACGGGTACAGTCCCTCAGACTGACTCACACACGGGTACAGTCTCTGCGACTGACATACTCCCGATTATAGTCCCTCAGACTGACACACAGCCGGGTACAGTCCCTCAGACTGATAGACACCGAGGTACAGTCCGTCAGACTGATTTACACCCGGGTCCAGTCCCTCAGACTGATTCACACCCGGGTACAGTCCCTCAGACTGACTCACACCCGGATACAGTCTCGTAGACTGACAAACACCCGGGTACAGTCCCTCAGACTGACACACGCCCGGGTACAGTCCCTCAGACTGACACACATGCGGGTGCAGTCCCTCACTGACACACAAACCGGTACAGTCCCTCAGACTGACAAACACCTGGGTACAGTCCCTCAGACTGGCTCACACCCGGGCACAGTCCCTCAGACTGACACACACCCAGGTACAGTCCCTCAGAATGACACACACACAGG
>NW_025965890.1:76773-77331 GCF_021869965.1 Rhincodon typus | reverse complement strand
ACTGTACCTGGGTGTGTGTCAGTATGAGGGACTGTCCCCGGTTGTGAGTCAGTCTGAGAGACTGTGCCCGGGTGTGAGCCAGTCTGAGGGACTGTACCCAGGTGTTTGTCTGTCTGAGGGGCTGTACTGGTTTGTGTGTCAGTGAGGGACTGCACCCGCATGTGTGTCAGTCTGAGAGACTGTACCCAGGTGTGTGTCAGTCTGAGGGACTGTACCCGCGTGTGTGTCAGTCTGAGGGACTGTACCCGGGCGTGTGTCAGTCTGAGGGACTGTACCCGGGTGTTTGTCAGTCTGCGAGACTGTATCCGCATGTGAGTCAGTCTGAGGGACTGTACCCGGGTGTGAATCAGTCTGAGGGACTGGACCCGGGTGTAAATCAGTCTGACGGACTGTACCTCGGTGTCTATCAGTCTGAGGGACTGTACCCGGGTATGAGTCAGTCTGAGGTACTGTACCCGGATGTTATTCAGTCTGAGGGACTGTACCTGGGTGTGTGTAAGTCTGAGGGACTGTACCAGTGTGTGAGTCAGTCTGAGTGACTGTACCCTTTTGTGAGTC
>NW_025965890.1:75933-76273 GCF_021869965.1 Rhincodon typus | reverse complement strand
TGTCTGATTGTCTGTACCCGGGTGCGTGTCAGTGTAAGGGACTCTACCCGGGCGTGTGTCAGTCTGAGGGACTGTACCCGCATGTGTATCAATCTGAGGGACTGTACCCGCGTGTGTGTCAGTCTGAGGGACTGTACGCGGGTACGAGTCAGTCTGAGGTACTGTACCCGGATGTTATTCAGTCTGAGGGACTGTACCTGGGTGTGCGTAAGTCTGAGGGACTTTACCCGTGTGTGAGTCAGTCTGAGTGACTGTATCCTTTTGTGAGTCAGTCTGAGGGACTGTACGTGGGTGTGAGTCTGTCTGAGGGAATGTACCCGTGTATGAGTCAGTCTATGGG
>NW_025965890.1:75214-75833 GCF_021869965.1 Rhincodon typus | reverse complement strand
TCTGAGGGACTGTACCCGGCTGTGTGTCAGTCTGAGGGACTATAATCGGGTGTATGTCAGTCTCAGAGAGTGTACCCGGGTGTGAGTCATTCTGAGGGACTGTACCCGGGTGTGAGTCAGTCTGAGGGACTGTACCCGTGTGTGAGTCAGTCTGAGGGACTGTTCCCGGGTGTGAATCAGCATGAGAGACTGTACCTGGGTGTGAGTCAGTCTGAGAGACTGTAGCTGGGTGTATGTCAGTTTGAGGAACTGTACCCCGGTGTGTGTCATTCTGAGAGACTGCTCCCGTGTGTGTGTCAGTCTGAGGCGCTGTACCCGGGTGTGTGATTCAGTCTGAGAGACTGTACCCGGGCATGAGTCAGTCAGAGGGACTGTACCCGGGTGTGTGTCAGTCTGAGGGACTGTGCACGGGTGTGTGTCGGTCTGAGGAATTGTACCCGGGTGCGATTCTGTCTGATTGTCTGTACCCGGGTGCGTGTCAGTGTAAGGGACTCTACACGGGCGTGTGTCAATCTGAGGGACTGTACCCGCGTGTGTATCAGTCTGAGGGACTGTACCCGGGTGTGAGTCAGTCTGAGGGACTGTACCCGCGTGTGTGTCAGTCTGAGGGACTGTACCC
>NW_025965890.1:74400-74714 GCF_021869965.1 Rhincodon typus | reverse complement strand
ACTGACATACACCCGGGTACAATCTCTCAGACTGACACACACACAGCTACAGTCCCTGAGACTGACTCAAACCCGGGCACAGTCTCTCAGACTGACACACACCCAGGTACAGTCCCTCAGACAGACTCACACCCGGGTACAGTCCCTCAGACTGACACACACCCGAGTACAATCTCTCAGACTGACACACACCCGGGTACAGTCTCTCAGACTGACACACGCACACAGGTACAGTCCCGCAGACTGACTCACACCCGGGCACAGCCGCTCAGACTGACACACACCCAGGTACAGTCCCTCAGACTGACTCACAC
>NW_025965890.1:73805-74300 GCF_021869965.1 Rhincodon typus | reverse complement strand
ACAGTCCCTCTGACTGACTCATGCCCGTGTACAGTCTCTCAGACTGAATCACACACCCGGGTACGGCGCCACAGACTGACACACACACGGGAACAGTCTCTCAGACTGACTCACACCCGAGTACAGTCCCTCAGACTGACTCACACAAGGATGCAGTCCCTCAGACTGACACACACCCACGTACAGTCACTCAGACTGACACACACCCGGGTAAAGTCCCAGAGACTGACTCATAGCCGGGTACAGTCCCTCAGACTGACTCACACCCGGGTACAGTCCCTCAGACTGACTCACACAAGGATGCAGTCCCTCAGACTGACACACACCCGGGTACAGTCTCTCAGACTGACACACACACAGGTACAGTCCCTCAGACTGACTCAAACCCGGGCACAGCCTCTCAGACTGACACACACCCAGGTACAGTCCCTCAGACTGACTCACACTAGGGTACAATCTCTCAGTCTGACTCACACCCGGGTACAGTCCCTCAGA
>NW_025965890.1:70858-73705 GCF_021869965.1 Rhincodon typus | reverse complement strand
AGTCCCTCAGACTGACTCACACCCGGGTACAGTTCCTCAGACTGACACATACCTGCGTACAGTTCCTCAGTCTGACAAACACCCGGGTACAGTCACTCAGACTGACTCACAACCGGGCACAGTCTCTCAGACTGACACACACCCGGGTACAGTCCCACAGACTGACTCATAGCCGGGTACAGTCCCTCAGACTGACACACTCATTGGTACAGTCCCTCAGACTGACACACACCCGAGTACAGTCCCTCAGACTGACTCACACCCGGGTACAGTCTCGGAGACTGACAAATACCCGGGAACAGTCCCTCAGAGTGACACACACCCGGGTACACTCCCTCAGACTTACACACACCCGGGTACAGTCCCTCAGACTTATACACACACGGGTACATTCCCACGGACTGACTCATAGCCGGGTACAGTCCCTCAGAGTGACTCACACAGGGGTACAGTCCCTCAGACTGACACACACCTGAGTACAGTCCCTCAGACTGACTCACAGCCGGGTACAGTCCCTCAGACTGACACACGCCCGGGTACAGTCCCTCAGACTGACTCACACCCGCGTACACTCCCTCAGACTGACACACACCCAGGTACATTCCCTCAGATGACTCACACATGGATACAGTCTCACAGACTGACACATACCCGGGTACAGTCCCTCAGACTGACACACACCCAGGTACAGTCCCTCAGACTGAATCACATCCGGGTACAGTCCCTCAGACTGACACACACCCGGGTACAGTCCCTCAGACAGACACACACGCGGGTACAGTCCCTCAGACTGACTCACACCCGGGTACAGTCCCTCCGACTGACACACACACAGGTACAGTCCCTCAGACTGACTCACACCCGGGTACAGACCCGCAGACTGAATCACATCCGTACAGTACCTCAGACTGACTCAAACCCAGGTACAGTCTCTCATGCTTATTCACACCCGGGTACAGTCCCTCAGACTGACTCACACACAGGTACAGTCTCTGAGACTGACATACACCAGATTAAAATCCCTCAGACTGACACACAGCCGGGTACAGTCCCTCAGAATGACTCACACCCAGGTAGAGTTCCTCAGACTGACTCACACCCGGGTACAGTCACTCAGACTGACTCACACAAGGGTACAGTCCGTCAGACTGACTCACACACGGGTACAGTCCCTCAGACTGACACACACAAAGGAACAGTCCCTCAGACAGACTCTCACCCGGGTACAGTCCCTCAGACTGACACACACCCGAGTACAATCTCTCAGACTGACACACACTCGGGTACAGTCTCTCAGACTGACACACACCGGGGTACAGTTCCACAAACTGACATAACCCGGCTACAGTCTCTCAGAATGACTCACAGCCAGGAACAGTCCCTCAGACTGACACACACGCGGGTAGTCCCTCAGACTGACTCACACCCGGGTACAGTCCCTTACACTGTCACACACCCGGGTACAGACGCTCAGACTGAATCTCACCCGGGTACAATTCCTCAGACTGACACACACCAAGGTACAGTCCCTCAGAATGACTCACACCCGGGCACAGTCTCTCAGACTGACACAGACCCGGGTACAGTCCCACAGACAGACTCATAGCCGGGTACAGTCCCTCAGACTGACTCATCCCCGGGTACAGTGCCTCAGACAGATTCATCCCCGGGTACAGGCCCTCAGACTGACTCACACACGGGTACAGTCCCTCCGACTGACACACACAAAGGAACAGTCCCTCAGACAGACTCTCACCCGGGTACAGTCCCTCAGACTGACACACACCCGAATACAATCTCTCAGACTGACACACACTCGGGTACAGTCTCTCAGACTGACACACACTGGGGTACAGTTCCACAAACTGACATACACCCGGCTACAGTCTCTCAGAATGACTCACACCCAGGAACAGTCCCTCAGACTGACACACACGCGGGTAGTCCCTCAGACTGACTCACACCCGGGTACAGTCCCTTACACTGTCACACACCCAGGTACAGACACTCAGACTGAATCTCACCCGGGTACAATTCCTCAGACTGACACACACCCAGGTACAGTCCCTCAGACTGAAACACACACAGGTACAGTCCCTCAGACTGACACACACACAGTACAGTCTCTCAGAATGACTCACCCCTGGTACAGTCTCTCATGCTGATTCACACGTGGGTACAGTCCCTCAGACTGACTCACACACGGGTACGGTCTCTGAGACTGACATACACCCGATTACAGTCTATCAGACTGACACACAGTCAGGTACAGTCCCACAGACTGACTCACACCCGGGTACAGTTCCTCAGATTGCCACACACCCGGGTACAGTCCCTCAGACTGACTCACAACCGGGCATAGTCTCTCAGACTGATACACACCCAGGTACAGTCCCTCAGACTGACTCACACAAGGGTACAGTCCCTCAGACTGACTCACACCCGGGTACAGACCCTCAGACTGACTCATACCCAGGTACAGTTTCTCAGAATGACTCACACCCGGGTACAGTCACTCAGACTGACACACACCCGGGTAGTGTCCCTCAGACTGACATACACGCGGGTACAGTCCCTCGGACTGACCCACACCCAGGTACAGTCCTTCAGACTGACACACACAAAGGCACAGTCCCTCAGACAGACTCACACCCGGGTACAGTCCCTCAGACTGACACCCACCCGAGTGCAATCTCTCACGCTGACACACACTCGGGTACAGTCTCTCAGACTGACACATACCGGGGTACAGTTCCACAAACTGACATACACCCGACTACAGTCTCTCAGACTGACTCACACCAAGGTACAGTCTCTCATGCTGATTCACACCCGGGTACAGTCCGT
>NW_025965890.1:69919-70358 GCF_021869965.1 Rhincodon typus | reverse complement strand
CTGTCCCTCAGACTGACACACGCCCGGGTACAGTCTCTCAGACTGACACACACCTGGGTAAAGTCGCTCAGACTGACAGACACACAGGTACAGTTCCTCAGACAGACTCACAGCCGAGTACAGTCCCTCAGACTGACACACACCCGAGTACAATCTCTCAGACTGACACACACCCGGGTACAGTCTCTCAGACTGAATCACAGACCCGGGCACAGCGCCTCAGACTGACACACACACGGGAACAGTCTCTCAGAATGACTCACACCGGGTACAGTCTCTCAGACTGACACGCACCGGGGTATAGTTCCTCAAACTGACATACACCCGGCTACAGTCTCTCAGACGGACTCACACCCAGGTACAGTCTCTCATGCTGATTCACACCCGGGTACAATCCCTCAGACTGACTCACACACGGGTACAGTCTCTGAGACTGACA
>NW_025965890.1:69523-69819 GCF_021869965.1 Rhincodon typus | reverse complement strand
CCCGGGTACAGTCTCTCAGACTGACACACACCCGGGTACAGTCCCATAGACTGACTCATACCCGGGTACAGTGCCTCAGACAGACTCACACCCAGGTACAGTCCCTCAGACTGACTCACACAAGGGTACAGTCCCTCAGACTGACTCACACCTGGGTACAGTCCCTCAGTCTGACACACACCCGGGTACAGTCCCTCAGACTGTCACACATGTGGGTACAGTCCCTCTTTCTGACATACACCCGGGTATAGTCTCTCAGTCTGACTCACACCCGGGTACAGTCCCTCAGACTGATA
>NW_025965890.1:67478-69023 GCF_021869965.1 Rhincodon typus | reverse complement strand
GACTGTACCCGGGTGTGTTAAGTCTGATTTACTGTAATCGGGTATATTGTCAGTCTCAGAGACAGTACTCGTGTGTGAGTCAGTCTGAGGGACTGTACCCGGGTGTATGTCAGTCTCAGAGATAATACCCATGTGTGAGTCAGTCTGAGGGACTGTACCCCGGTGTGAATCAGCATGAGAGACTGTACCTGGGTGTGAGTCAGTCTGAGAGACTGTTCCCGTCTGTGTGTCAGTCTGAGGCGCTGTACCTGGGTGTGTGATTCAGTCTGAGAGACTGTACCCGGGTGTGAGTCAGTCTGAGGTACTGTACCCGGATGTGATTCAGTCTGAGGGACTGTACCCGGGTGTGAATCAGTCTGAGGGACTGTACCTGGGTGTGTATCAGTCTGAGGGACTGTACCCGGGTGTGAGTCAGACTGAGAGACTTTACCCGGGTATCAGTCAGTCTATGGGACTGTACCCGGGTGTGTGTCAGTCTGAGAGACTGTGCCCTGGTTTGAGTCAGTCTGAGGGACTGTACCCGGGTGTTTGTCAGTCTGAGGAACTGTACCCGGGTGTGAGTCAGTCTGAGGGACTGTACCCGGGTGTGAGTCAGACTGAGAGACTTTACCCGGGTATCAGTCAGTCTATGGGACTGTACCCGTGTGTGAGTCAGTCTGAGAGACTGTACCCGGGTTTGAGTCAGTTTCAGGAACTGTACCTCGGTGTGTGTCAGTCTGAGAGATTGTACCTGGTGTCAGTCATTCTGAGAGACTGTTCCCGTGTTTGTGTCAGTCTGAGGCGCTGTACCCCGGTGTGTGATTCAGTCTGAGAGACTGTACCCGGGTGTGAGTCAGTCTGAGGTACTGTACCCGGTTGTGATTCAATCTGAGGGACTGTACCTGGGAGTGTATCAATCTGAGGGACTGTACCCGGGTGTGAGTCAGACTGAGAGACTGTACCCGGGTGTGTGTCAGAAAGAGGGACCGTACCCTTGTGTGAGTATGTCTGAGGGACTGTACCCGCATGTGAGTCAGTCTGAGGGACAGTACCCGGATGTGAGTCAGTCTGAGGGACAGTACCCGGATGTGAGTCAGTCTGAGGGACTGTACTCGGGTGTGAGTCAGTCTGAGGTACTGTACCGGGATGTGATTCAGTCTGAGGGACTGTACCTGGGTGTGTGTCAGTCTGAGTGACTGTACCCGGGTATGTGTCAATTTGCGAGACTGTACCCGGGTGTGAATCAGTCTGAGGGACTGTACCTCAGTGTGTATCAGTCTGAGGGACTGTTCCCGGGTGTGAGTCAGACTGAGAGACTGTAACCGGGTGTGTGTCAGAAAGAGGGACTGTACCCTTGTGTGAGTCAGTCTGAGTGACTGTACCCGGGTGTGTGTCAGTCTGAGAGACTGTGCCCGGTTGTGAGTCATTCTGAGAGACTGTGCCCGGGTGTGAGTCAGTCTGAGGGACTGTAGCTGTGTGTGTTTCAGTCTGAGAGACTGTACCCGGGTGTGTGTCAGTCTCAGAGATTGTACTCGGGTGTGTGTCAGTCTGAGGGACTGTACCCGT
>NW_025965890.1:66615-66978 GCF_021869965.1 Rhincodon typus | reverse complement strand
ACACACCCGGGTACAGTCCCTCAGACTGACTCACACAAGGGTACAGTCCCTCTTTCTGACACACAACCGGTTACAGTCTCTCAGTCTGACTCACACCCGGGCACAGTCCCTCAGACTGATACACACCCGAGTACAGTCCCTCAGAATGACTCACACCGGGTACAGTCTCTCAGACTGACACACACCGGGGTACAGTTTCTCAAACTGACATACACACGGCTACAGTCTCTCAGACTGACTCACATACAGGTACAGTCTCTCATGCTGATTCACACCCGGGTACAGTCCCTCAGACTGACTCACACACGGGTACAGGCTCTGAGACTGACATACACCCGGGTACAGTCCCTCAGACTGACTCAC
>NW_025965890.1:66197-66515 GCF_021869965.1 Rhincodon typus | reverse complement strand
ACCCGGGTACAGTCCCATAGTCTGACTCATACCCGGGTACAGTGCCTCAGACAGACTCACACCCGGGTACAGTCCCTCAGACTGACACACACCCGGGTACAGTCCCTCAGACTGATAGACACCCAGGTACAGTCCCTCAGACTGATTCACACCCGGGTACAGTCCCTCAGACTGACTCACACCCGGGTACAGTCCCTCAGACTGACTCACATCCGGGTACTGTCCCTCAGACTGACTCACACCCGGGTACTGTCCCTCAGACTGACACACACCCAGGTACAGTCCCTCAGATTGAATCACAACCGGGTACAGTACCTC
>NW_025965890.1:64407-65697 GCF_021869965.1 Rhincodon typus | reverse complement strand
GGGTGTGAATCAGTCTGAGGGTCTGTACCTCGGTGTGTATCAGTCTGAGGGACTGTACCCGGGTGGGAGTCAGACTGAGAGACTGTACCCAGGTGTATGTCAGACAGAGGGACTGTACCGACATGTGTGTCAGTCTGAGGGACTGTACCCGGGTGTGAGTCAGTCTGACGGACTGTACCCTTGTGCGAGTCAGTCTGAGGGACTGTACCCGGGTGTGAGTCTGTCTGAGGCACTGTACCTTGGTATGAGTCAGTCTATGGGACTGTACCCGGGTGTATGTCAGTCTATGGGACTGTACCCGGGTGTGTGTCAGTCTGAGAGACTGTACCCGGGTGTATGTCAGTTTGAGGAACTGTACCCCGGTGTGTGTCAGTCTGAGAGACTGTACCCCATGTGAGTCATTCTGAGAGACTGTTCCCGTGTGTGTGTCAGTCTGAGAGACTGTGCCCGGGTGTGAGTCAGTCTGAGAGACTGTGCCCGGATGTGAGTCAGTCTGAGGGACTGTAGCTGTGTGTGTGTCAGTCTGAGGAACTGTACCTTGGTATGAGTCAGTCTATGGGACTGTACCCGGGTATGAGTCAGTCTATGGGACTGTACCCGGGTGTGTGTCAGTCTGAGAGACTGTACCCGGGTGTGAGTCAGTCTGAGGGACTGTAACCGGGTGTGAGTCAGTCTGAGGGACTGTAATATTGTGTATATCAGTCTCAGAGACTGGACCCGTGTGTGAGTCAGTCTGAGGGACTGTCCCCGGGTGTATGTCAGTCTGAGGGACTGTACCCGGGTGTGAATCAGAATGAGAGGCTGTACCTGTGTGTGAGTCAGTCTGAGAGACTGTACCCGGGTGTGTGTCAGTCTGAGAGACTGTACCCGGGTGTGAGTCAGTCTGAGGGACTGTAACCAGGTGTGAGTCAGTCTGAGGGACTGTAATCTTGTGTATATCAGTCTCAGAGACTGGACCGTGTGTGAGTCAGTCTGAGGGACTGTACCCGGGTGTGAATCTGAATGAGAGGCTGTACCTGTGTGTGAGTCAGTCTGAGAGACTGTAGCCAGGTGTATGTCAGTTTGAGGAACTGTACCCCGGTGTGTGTCAGTCTGAGAGACTGTACCCCGTGTGAGTCATTCTGAGGAACTGTACCTGGGTATGTATCAGTCTGAGGGACTGTACACAGGTGTGAGTCAGACTGAGAGACTGTGCCCGGGTGTGTGTGAAAAAGAGGGACTGTACCCGCATGTGTGTCAGTCTGAGGGACTGTACCCGGGTGTGTGTCAGTCTGAGGGACTGTACCTGGG
>NW_025965890.1:63940-64307 GCF_021869965.1 Rhincodon typus | reverse complement strand
GTGTGTGTCAGTCTGAGGGACTGTATCCGGGTCTGAGTCAGTCTGAGGGACTGTACCCGGGTGTGAGTCTGTCTGAGG
This sequence comes from Rhincodon typus, assembly GCF_021869965.1. Taxonomy (NCBI): domain Eukaryota; kingdom Metazoa; phylum Chordata; class Chondrichthyes; order Orectolobiformes; family Rhincodontidae; genus Rhincodon; species Rhincodon typus. The sequence goes on along the minus strand of NW_025965890.1, from coordinate 64,229 downwards.
CACTGTACCTTGGTATGAGTCAGTCTATGGGACTGTACTCGGGTATGAGTCAGTCTGTGGGACTGTACCCGTGTGTGTGTCAGTCTGAGAGACTGTACCCGGGTGTGAGTCAGTCTGAGGGACTGTAACCGGGTGTGAGTCCGTCTGAGGGACTGTACCCGGGTGTATGTCAGTCTCAGAGACTGTTCCCGTGTGTGAGTCAGTCTGAGAGCATGTACCCGGGTGTGAATCAGAATGAGAGGCTGTACCTGTGTGTGAGTCAGTCTGAGAGACTGTAGCCGGGTGTATG
>NW_025965890.1:62912-63840 GCF_021869965.1 Rhincodon typus | reverse complement strand
GTGTGTGTCAGTCTGAGGGACTGTATCCGGGTCTGAGTCAGTCTGAGGGACTGTACCCGGGTATGAATCAGTCTGAGGGTCTGTACCTCGGTGTGTATCAGTCTGAGGGACTGTACCCGGGTGGGAGTCAGACTGAGAGATTGTACCCAGGTGTATGTCAGAAAGAGGGACTGTACCCACATGTGTGTCAGTCTGAGGGACTGTACCCGTGTGTGAGTCAGTCAGACGGACTGTACCCTTGTGTGAGTCAGTCTGAGGCACTGTACCTTGGTATGAGTCAGTCTATGGGACTGTACCCGGGTATGAGTCAGTCTATGGGACTGTACCCGGGTGTGTGTCAGTCTGAGAGACTGTACCCGGGTGTGAGTCAGTCTGAGGGACTGTAACCGGGTGTGAGTCAGTCTGAGGGACTGTAATCTTGTGTATATCAGTCTCGGAGACTGGACCAGTGTGTGAGTCAGTCTGAGGGACTGTACCCGGGTGTATGTCAGTCTCAGAGACTGTACCCGTGTGTGAGTCAGTCTGAGGGACTGTACCCGGGTGTGAATCAGAATGAGAGACTGTACCTGTGTGTGAGTCAGTCTGAGAGACTGTAGCCGGGTGTATGTCAGTTTGAGGAACTGTACCCCGGTGTGTGTCAGTCTGAGAGACTGTACCCCGTGTGAGTCATTCTGAGAGACTGTTCCCGTGTGTGTGTCAGTCTGAGAGACTGTGCCCGGGTGTGAGTCAGTCTGAGAGACTGTGCCCTGATGTGAGTCAGTCTGAGGGACTGTAGCTGTGTGTGTGTCAGTCTGAGGAACTTTACCCGGGTGTGTGTCAGTCTGAGGGACTGTACCCGTGTGTGTGTCAGTCTGAGGGACTGTATCCGGGTCTGAGTAAGTCTGAGGGACTGTACCCGGGTGTGAATCAGTCTGAGGGTCTGTACCTC
>NW_025965890.1:61892-62412 GCF_021869965.1 Rhincodon typus | reverse complement strand
GGGACTGCACCCGGGTACAGTCCCATAGACTGACTCATACCCGGGTACAGTCCCATAGACTGACTCATACCAAGGTACAGTGCCTCAGACAGACTCACACCCGGGTACAGTCCCTCAGACTGACTCACACAAGGGTACAGTCCGTCAGACTGACACACACCCGGGTACAGTCTCGCAGATTGACACATGCCCGGGTACTGTCCCTCAGACTGACACACACCAACGTACAGTCCCTCAGACTGAATCACATCCGAACAGTACCTCAGACCTACTCACACATGGGTACAGTCTCTGAGACTGACATACACCCGATTACAGTCCCTCAGACTGACTCACACAAGGGTACAGTCCCTCAGACTGACTCACACCCGGGTCCAGTCTCTCAGTCTGACACACACCCGGGTACAGTCCCTCAGACTGTCACACATGCGGGTACAGTCCCTCTTTCTGACATACACCCGGGTACAGTCTCTCAGTCTGACTCACACCCGGGTACAGTCCCTCAGACTGATACACACCG
>NW_025965890.1:60949-61792 GCF_021869965.1 Rhincodon typus | reverse complement strand
TACAGTACCTCAGACTGCCTCACACCCGGGTACAGTCCCTCAGACTGATACACATGCCCGGGTACAGTACCTCAGACTGACACACACCCAGGTACAGTGGCTCAGACTGAATCACATCGTACAGTACCTCAGACTGACACACGCCCGGGTACAGGCCTTAGACTGCCAGACACACAGGTACAGTCCCTCAGACAGACTCACAGCCGGGTACAGTCCCTCAGACTGACACACACCCAAGTACAATCTCTCAGACTGACACACACCCGGGTACAGTCTCTCAGACTGACACACACCCGGGTACAGTCACTCAGACTGACACACACCCAGGTACAGTCTCTCACACTGAATCACATACCCGGGTACAGCGCCTCAGACTGACACAAACATGGGAACAGTCTCTCAGAATGACTGACACCGGGTACAATCTCTCAGACTGACACACACCGGAGTACATTTCTTCAAACAGACTCAAACCCGGGTACAGTCTCGCAGACTGACACATACCCAGGTAGAGCCTCTCCGACTGCCTCACACACGGGTACAGTCTCTGAGAATGACATACACCCGATTACAGTCCCTCAGACTGACACACAGCCGGGTATGGTCTCTCAGACTGACACACACCCGGGTACAGTTCCTCAGACTGACACACACACATCTACAGTCCCTCAGACTGACTCACATCCGGGCACAGTCTCTCAGACTGACTCACACCCGGGCACAGTCTCTCAGACTGACACACACCGGGGTACAGTTCCTCAAACTGACATACACCCGGCTACAGTCTCTCAGACTGACTCACACACAGGTACAGCCTCTCATTCTGATTCACACCCGGGTACA
>NW_025965890.1:60376-60449 GCF_021869965.1 Rhincodon typus | reverse complement strand
GAGTCAGTCTGAGGGACAGTACCCGGATGTGAGTCAGTCTGAGGGACAGTACCCGGATGTGAGTCAGTCTGAG
>NW_025965890.1:59927-60276 GCF_021869965.1 Rhincodon typus | reverse complement strand
GATGTGAGTCAGTCTGAGGGACTGTACCCAGATGTGAGTCAGTCTGAGGGACTGTACCCAGATGTGAGTCAGTCTGAGGGACTGTACTCGGGTGTGAGTCAGTCTGAGGTACTGTACCCGGGTGTGAGTCAGTCTGAGGGACTGTCCCCGGGTGTGAGTCAGTCTGAGGGACTGTACCCAGATGTGAGTCAGTCTGAGGTACTGTACCCGGGTGTGAGTCAGTCTGAGGGACTGTCCCCGGATGTGAGTCAGTCTGAGAGACAGTACCCGGATGTGAGTCAGTCTGAGGGACAGTACCCGGATGTGAGTCAGTCTGAGGGACTGTACCCGGATGTGAGTCAGTCTGAGG
>NW_025965890.1:58643-59427 GCF_021869965.1 Rhincodon typus | reverse complement strand
CTCTACGGATGTGATTCAGTCTGAGGGACTGTACGTGAGTGTGTGTCAGTCTGAGAGACTGTTCCCGGGTATGTGTCAGTCTTCGAGACTGTACCCGGGTGTGAGTCAGTCTTAGGGACTGTACCCGGCTGTGTGTCAGTCTGCGAGACTGTACCCGGGTTTGAGTCATTTTGAGGAACTGTACCCCGGTGTGTGACAGTCTGAGAGAGTGTACCCGGTGTCAGTCATTCTGAGAGACTGTTCCCGTGTGTGTGTCAGTCTGAGGCACTGTACCCGGGTGTGTGATTCAGTCTGAGAGACTGTACCCGGGTGTGAGTCAGTCTGAGGTACTGTACCCGGTTGTGATTCAGTCTGAGGGTCTGTATCTGAGTGTGTGTCAGTCTGAGGGACTGTACCCGGGTGTGTGTCAGTCTGAGAGACTGTACCCGGGTGTGAGTCAGTCTGAGGGACTGTAACCGCCTGTGAGACAGTCTGAGGGACTGTAATTGGGTGTATATCAGTCTCAGAGACTGGACCCGTGTGTGAGTCAGTCTGAGGGACTGTACCCGGGAGTGAGTCAGTCTGAGGGACTGTACCCTTGTGTGAGTCTGTCTGAGGCACTGTACCCGGGTATGAGTCAGTCTATGGGACTGTACCCGGCTGTGTGTCAGTCTGAGAGACTGTACCCGGGTGTGAGTCAGTCTGAGGTACTGGACGGATGTGATTCAGTCTGCGGGACTGTACGTGGGTGTGTGTCAGTCTGAGGGACTGTACCCGGGTATGTGTATCAGTCTGAGGTACTGTA
>NW_025965890.1:57632-58143 GCF_021869965.1 Rhincodon typus | reverse complement strand
GGGTATGTGTATCAGTCTGAGGTACTGTACCCGGGTGTGAGGCAGTCTGAGGGAACGTACCCTGGTGTGAGTCAGTCTGAGGGACTGTACCCGGGTGTGAGTCTGTCTGAGGCACTTTACCCGGGTATGAGTCAGTCTATGGGACTGTACCCGGCTGTGTGTCAGTCTGAGAGACTGTACCCGGGTGTGAGTCAGTCTGAGGGACTGTGACCGCGTGTGAGTCAGTCTGAGGGACTGTAATCGTGTGTATATCAGTCTCAGAGAATGGACCCGTGTGTGAGTCAGTCTGAGGGACTGTACCCTTGTGTATGTCAGTCTCAGAGACTGTATCCGTGTGTGAGTCAATCTGTGGGACTGTACCCGGGTGTGAATCAGCATGAGAAACTGTACCTGTGTGTGAGTCAGTCTGTGAGACTGTAGCCGGGTGTATGTCAGTTTGAGGAACTGTACCCCGGTGTGTGTCAGTCTGAGAGACTGTACCCGGTGTGAGTCATTCTGAGAGACTGTTCCC
>NW_025965890.1:56794-57132 GCF_021869965.1 Rhincodon typus | reverse complement strand
TCTGACTGACACACACACGGGAACAAGATCTCAGAATGACTCACACCGGGTACACTCTCTCAGGCTGACACACACCGGGGTACAGTGTCTCAGTCTCACTCACACCCGGGTACAGACCCTCAGACTGATACACACCGAGGTACAGTCCCTCAGACTGACTCACACCCGGGTACAGTCCCTCAGACTGACTCACACCCGGGTACAGTCTCGCAGACTGACACACACCCAGCTACAGTCTCTCAGACTAACTCACACCCAGGTACAGTCCCTCAGACTGACTCACACAAGGGAACAGTCCCTCAGACTGACTCACACCCGGGTACAGTCTCGCAGACTGA
>NW_025965890.1:56072-56694 GCF_021869965.1 Rhincodon typus | reverse complement strand
ACTGACATATACCCGGGTACAGTCCCTCAGATTGACTCACACACGGGACCAGTCTCTGAGACTGATATACACCCGATTACAGTCCCTCAGACTGACTCACATCCGGTTACTGTCCCTCAGACTTACTCACACCCGGGTACAGTCTCTCAGACTGACACACACCCGGGTACTGTCCCTCAGACTGACACACGCCCGGGTACAGTGCCTCAGACTGACACACACGCGGGTACAGTCTCTCAGACTGACACACACCCGGGTACAGTCTCTCAGACTGAATCACACCCGAGTACAGTCGCTCAGACTGAATCACATCCGGGCACAGTCTCTCAGACTGACACACACCCGGGTACAGTCTCGCAGACTGACACATGCCCGGGTACAGTCCCTCAGACTGACACACACCCAAGTACAGTCCCTCAGACTGAATCACATCCGTACAGTACCTCAGACTGCCTCACACCCGGGTACAGTCCCTCAGACTGATACACATGCCCGGGTACAGTCCCTCAGACTGACACACACCCACATACAGTCCCTCAGACTGAATCACATCCGTACAGTACCTCAGACTGACACACACCCAGGTACAGTGCCTCAGACTGAATCACATCGTACAGTACCT
>NW_025965890.1:54781-55572 GCF_021869965.1 Rhincodon typus | reverse complement strand
CTCAGAGACTGTACCCGTGTGTGAGTCAGTCGGAGAGGCTGTACCCGGGTATGTGTCAGTCTGCGAGACTGTACCCGGGTTTGAGTCTGTTTGAGGAACTGTACCCCGGTGTGTGTCAGTCTGAGAGATTGTACCCAGTGTCAGTCATTCTGAGAGACTGTTCCCGTGTTTGTGTCAGTCTGAGGCGCTGTACCCGGGTGTGTGATTCAGTCTGAGAGACTGTACACGGGTGTGAGTCAGTCTGAGGTACTGTACCCGGATGTGATTCAGTCTGAGGGACTGTACCTGGGTGTGTGTCAGTCTGAGTGACTGTACCCGGGTGTGTGTCAGTCTGAGAGACTGTGCCCGGGTGTGAGTCAGTCTGAGCGACTGTAGCTGTGTCTGTTTCAGTCTGAGAGACTGTATCCAAGTGTGTGTCAGTCTGAGAGATTGTACTTGGGTGTGTGTCAGTCTGAGGGACTGTACCCGGCTGTCAATCTGTCTGAGGGACTGTACCTGTGTGTCTGACAGTCTGAGGGACTGTACCCGGGCGTGTGTCAGTCTGAGGGACAGTACCCGGGCGTGTGTCAGTCTGAGGGACTGTACCCGGGTGTCAGTCAGTCTGAGGTACTGTACGATGTGATTCAGTCTGAGGCACTGTACCTGGGTGTGTGTCAGTCTGAGGGACTGTATCCGGGCATGTGTATCAGTCTGAGGGACTGGGCCCGGGTGTGAGGCAGTCTGAGGTACTGTACGGATGTGATTCAGTCTGAGGGACTGTACGTGGGTGTGTGTCAGTCTGAGGGACTGTA
>NW_025965890.1:53287-54281 GCF_021869965.1 Rhincodon typus | reverse complement strand
CACACCCGGGCACAGTCCCTCAGACTGATACACATGCCCGGGTACAGACCCTCAGACTGACACACACCCACATACAGCCCCTCGGACTGAATCACATCCGTACAGTACCTCAGACTGACACACACCCAGGTACAGTGCCTCAGACTGAATCACATCGTACAGTACCTCAGACTGACTGACACCCGGGTACAGTCCCTCAGACTGACACACGCCCGGGTACTGTCCCTCAGACTGACACACGCCCGGGTACAGTCCCTCAGACTGTCAGACACACAGGTACAGTCCCTCAGACTGACACACACCTAGGTACAGTCCCTCAGACTGACACACACCCAAGTGCCATCTCTCAGACTGACACACACCCGGATACAGTCTCTCAGACTGAAACACACACAGCTACAGTCCCTCAGACTGACTCACACCCGGGCAAAGTCTCTCAGACTGACACACACCCGGGTACAGTCACTCAGACTGACACACACCCAGGTACAGTCCCTCAGACTGAATCACATCCGGGTACAGTACCTCAGACTGACTCACACCCGTGTACAGTCTCTCAGACTGAATCACACACCCTGGTACAGCGCCTCAGTCTGACACAAACACGGGAACAGTCTCTCAGAATGACTGACACCGGGTACAATCTCTGAGACTGACACACACCGGGGTACAGTTCCTCAAACAGACTCAAACCCGGGTACAGTCTCGCAGACTGACACATACCCGGGTACAGCCTCTCCGACTGACTCACACACGGGTACAGTCTCTGAGACTGACATACACCCGATTACAGTCCCTCAGACTGACACACAGGCGGGTACAGTCCCTCAGACTGACTCATACCCGGGTACAGTTCCTCAGACTGACACACACCCGGGTACAGTCCCTCAGACTGACTCACACACGGGTACAGTCTCTGAGACTGACATACACCCGGGTACAGTCCCTCAGACTGACTCACACACGGGTCCAGTCTCTGAGACTGATATACACA
>NW_025965890.1:51884-52787 GCF_021869965.1 Rhincodon typus | reverse complement strand
AATTTGATCCTACAGATCTTGACCCTGAGCATTTTTTTAAAAATTGTATTTCACTTACGCGAGCAAGTGTCTCATTGAGAGCGCGCCAGTCCCATCCTCCAGACGTCATACCATACTCTTAGAACCGTACTCTGCTGTTTATCATTTTACTGATACCAGGAGAAGTATCTGCTGCTCTGCGCTGTTTACTCAGCTGTTTGGAGATATGAGATAAACATGATCATATGGTAAGCTAATCCATTGTGCTTCGCACGTGTGAGTTCAAATCCCACTCCCGTCACTGTTTGCCAACCTTCCCTTCTGTTGCATTTTATGCGTTTCTATCGAACGGAGCTGAAATCCACTTCTTGTCAGTCTATCTGACGAAAGAGTGTTGAACAGTCGGCATGATAATAAAGTCAAAATTAATCACTTTTGCCAAGACTTGCAATCAGTTTTCGAGAAAGTAGCTTCGCTAAACGAGGTCGGACTGGCTGAAGTGGGAATGGGGCAGAGCAATCATAGTAGCAAACACGGCAAAGGAAAACGCTTATTAAAAGCAAAAACAAGTGTTTCATAATGTGCGCGCACACAATCCGACTCCGAGTGAATCTTCCAGCTGCATTGTCGCTCAGTTCTGGGCGTGAAACATCAGGAAGCGGGGAAGTGGAGTGATCGGAGGCAGCGCTGAATAGGTTCCCGTGAATAGTGCCGTGTATGAGAAATGTCAGCAATGAAGACAGATTGGAAAGTTGAGACAGTTCTCTTTGGAGAACAGGAGACTGAAAGCTGGTCTGATTGAAGATTTCCAAGATATGAGGGCTATGGACAAAGGAAATAAGAGGGTGAGAATGTTCCCATGTCTGAAAGGATCGATAACTGTTAGGCAGAGATTTAAAGCCATTAGGAAAAGAAATAAAAGAA
>NW_025965890.1:51090-51384 GCF_021869965.1 Rhincodon typus | reverse complement strand
ATACACCCGATTACAGTAACTCAGACTGACACACACCCGGGTACAGTCCCGCAGACTGAATCACATCCGTACAGTACCTCAGACTGCCTCACACCCGAGTACAGTCCCTCAGACTGATACACATGCCCGGGTACAGTCCCTCAGACTGACACACACCCACGTACAGTCCCTCAGACTGAATCACATCCGTACAGTACCTCAGACTGACACACACCCAGGTACAGTGCCTCAGACTGAATCACACCGTATAGTACCTCAGACTGACTGACACCCGGGTACAGTCCCTCAGACTGA
>NW_025965890.1:50541-50990 GCF_021869965.1 Rhincodon typus | reverse complement strand
CTGACTCACACCCAGGTACAGTCTCTCATGCTGATTCACACCGGGGTGCAGTCCCTCAGACTGACTCACACATGGGTATAGTCTCTGAGACTGACATACACCCGGGAACAGTCCCTCAGACTGACTCACACACGGGTACAGCCTCTGAGACTGAGATACACCCGATTACAGTAACTCAGACTGACACACACCCGGGTACAGTCCCGCAGACTGAATCACATCCGTACAGTACCTCAGACTGCCTCACACCCGAGTACAGTCCCTCAGACTGATACACATGCCCGGGTACAGTCCCTCAGACTGACACACACCCACGTACAGTCCCTCAGACTGAATCACATCCGTACAGTACCTCAGACTGACACACACCCAGGTACAGTGCCTCAGACTGAATCACACCGTATAGTACCTCAGACTGACTGACACCCGGGTACAGTCCCTCAGACTGA
>NW_025965890.1:49581-50041 GCF_021869965.1 Rhincodon typus | reverse complement strand
GTGTGTCAGTCTGAGTTACTGTAATCGGGTGTATGTCAGTCTCAGAGACTGTACCCGTGTGTGAGTCAGTCTGAGGGACTGTACCCGGGTGTATGTCAGACTCAGAGACTATACCCATGTGTGAGTCAGTCTGAGGGACTGTACCCCGGTGTGAATCAGCATGAGAGACTGTACCTGGGTGTGAGTCAGTCTGAGAGACTGTAAACGGTGTGTGATTCAGTCTGAGAGACTGTACCCGGGTGTGAGTCAGTCTGAGGTACTGTACCCGGATGTGAATCAGTCTGAGGGACTCTACCTGGGTGTGTATCAGTCTGAGGGACTTTTACCCGGGTGTGAGTCAGACTGAGAGACTGTACCCGGGTGTGTGTCAGAAAGAGGGAATGTACCCGCATGGGTGTCAGTGTAAGGGTCTCTACCCGGGCGTGTGTCAGTCTGAGGGACTGTACCCGGGTGTGAGTCA
>NW_025965890.1:48935-49481 GCF_021869965.1 Rhincodon typus | reverse complement strand
GGTGTGAATCAGCATGAGAGACTGTACCTGGGTGTGAGGCAGTCTGAGAGACTGTAGCCGGTGTGTGACATTCTGAGAGACTATTCCCGTCTGTGTGTCAGTCTGAGGCGCTGTACCCGGGTGTGTGATTCAGTCTGAGAGACTGTACCCGGGTGTGAGTCAGTCTGAGGTACTGTACCCGGATGTGAATCAGTCTGAGGGACTCTACCTGGGTGTGTATCAGTCTGAGGGACTTTTACCCGTGTGTGAGTCAGTCTGAGGGACTGTACCCGGGTGTGAGTCTGTCTGAGGCACTGTACCCGGGTATGAGTCAGTCTATGGGACTGTACCCGGGTTTGTGTCAGTCTGAGAGACTGTGCCCGGGTTTGAGTCAGTCTGAGGGACTGTACCCGGCTGTGTGTCAGTCTGAGGAACTGTACCCGGGTGTGAGTCAGTCTGAGGGACTGTTCCCGGCTGTGTGTCAGTCTGAGGGACTGTAATCGGGTGTATGTCAGTCTCTGAGACTGTACCCGTGTGTGAGTCAGTCTGAGGTACTGTACGGATGTG
>NW_025965890.1:47332-48435 GCF_021869965.1 Rhincodon typus | reverse complement strand
AGTCTTAGGGAATGTACCCGGGTGTGAATCAGTCTGAGGCACTGTACCCGGGTGTGAGTCAGTCTGAGGGACTGTACCCTTGTGTGAGTCAGTCTGAGGGACTGTACCCGGGTGTGAGTCTGTCTGAGGCACTGTACCCGGGTATGAGTCAGTCGATGGGACTGTACCCGGGTGTGTGTCAGTCTGAGAGACTGTGCCCTGGTTTGAGTCAGTCTGAGGGATGGTACGCGGGTGTGTGTCAGTCTGAGGAACTGTACCCGGGTGTGAGTCAGTCTGAGGGACTGTACCCGGCTGTGTGCCAGTCTGAGGGACTGTAATCGGGTGTATGTCAGTCTCAGAGACTGTACCCGTGTGTGAGTCAGTCTGAGGTACTGTATGGATGTGATTCAGTCTGAGGGACTGTACGTTGGTGTGTGTCAGTCTGAGGGACAGTACCCGGGCGTGTGTCAGTCTGAGGGACTGTACCCGGGTGTGTGTCAGTCTGAGGGACTGTACCCAGGTGTGTGTCAGTCTGAGGGACTGTACCCGGGTCTGAGTCAGTCTGAGGGACTGTAGCCGGGTGTCAATCAGTCTGAGGGACTGTATCTCGGTGTGTGTCAGTCTGAGGGACTGTACCCGCATGTGTGACAGTCTGAGGGACTGTACCCGGGTGTAAGACAGACTGAGAGACTGTACCCGGGTGTGTGTCAGAAAGAGGGACCGTACCCTTGTGTGAGTATGTCTGAGGGACTGTACCCGCATGTGTGACAGTCTGAGGGACTGTACCCGGGTGTGAATCAGTCTGAGGGACTGTACCCGGGTTGTGAGTCTGTCTGAGGCACTGTACGCTGGTATGAGTCAGTCTGAGGGACTGTAATCGGGTGTATGTCAGTCTCTGAGACTGTACCCGTGTGTGAGTCAGTCTGAGGTACTGTACGGATATGATTCAGTCTGAGGGACTGAACGTGGGTGTGAGTCAGTCTGTGGGACTGTACCTGGGTGTGTGTCAGTCTGAGGGACTGTACCCGGGTATGTGTCAGTCTCCGAGACTTCACCCGGGTGTGAGTCAGTCTGAGGGACTGTACCCGGGTGTGTTAAGTCTGATTTACTGTAATCGGGTATAT
>NW_025965890.1:45229-46832 GCF_021869965.1 Rhincodon typus | reverse complement strand
GTACCCGCATGTGTGACAGTCTGAGGGACTGTACCCGGGTGTGTGTCAGTCTGAGGGACTGTACCCTTGTGTGAGTCTGTCTGAGGCACTGTACCCGGGTATGAGTCATTCTATGGGACTGTACCCGGGTGTGTGTCTGTCTGAGAGACTGTACCTCGGTGTGAGTCAGTCTGAGGGACAGTAACCGGGTGTGAGTCAGTCTGAGGCACTGTAATCGGGTGTATGTCAGTCTCAGAGTCTGTACCCGTGTGTGAGTCAGTCTGAGGGACTGTACGCGGGTGTGAATCAGCATGAGAGACTGTACCTGTGTGTGAGTCAGTCTGAGAGACTATAGCCGGGTGTATGTCAGTTTGAGGAACTGTACCCCGTTGTGTGTCAGTCTGAGAGAGTGTACCCGGTGTGAGTCATTCTGAGAGACTGTTCCCGTGTGTGTGTCAGTCTGAGGCGCTGTACCCGGGTCTGTGATTCAGTCTGAGAGACTGTACACGGGTGTGAGTCAGTCTGAGGTACTGTACTCGGATGTGATTCAGTCTGAGGGACTGTACCTGGGTGTGTGTCAGTCTGAAGGACTGTACACGGGTATGTGTCAGTCTGCGAGACTGTAGCTGGGTGTGAGTCAGTCTGAGGGACTGTACGCTTGTGTGAGTCAGTCTGAGGGACTGTACCCGGGTGTGTCTCAGTCTAAGAGACTGTGCCCGGGTGTGAGTCAGTCTGAGGGACTGTAGCGGTGTGTGTGTCAGTCTGAGAGACTGTACCCGGGTGTGTTTCAGTCTGAGAGATTGTACTCGGGTGTGTGTCAGTCTGAGGTACGGTACCCGGATGTGATTCAGTCTGAGGGACTGTACCTGGGTGTGTGTCAGTCTGAGGGACTGTACCCGGGTATGTGTCAGTCTGCGAGACTGTTGCCGGGTGTGAGTCAGTCTGAGGGACTGTACCCTTGTGTGAGTCAGTCTGAGGGACTGTACCCGGGTGTGTGTCAGTCTGAGAGACTGTGCCCGGGTGTGAGTCAGTCTGAGGGACTGTACGGATGTGATTCAGTCTGAGGGACTGTACGTGGGTGTGTGTCAGTCTGAGGGACTGTAATCGGGTGTATGTCAGTCTCAGAGACTATACCCATGTATGAGTCAGTCTGAGGGAATGTACCCCGGTGTGAATCAGCATGAGAGACCGTACCTGGGTGTGAGTCAGTCTGAGAGACTGTAGCCGGGTTTATGTCAGTTTGAGGAACAGTACCCCGGTGTGTGTCAGTCTCAGAGACTGTACCCGTGTGAGACATACTGAGAGACTGTTCCCGTCTGTGTGTCAGTCCGAGGCGCTGTACCCGGGTGTGTGATTACGTCTGAGAGACTGTACCCGGTGTGAGTCAGTCTGAGGTACTGTACCCGGATGTGATTCAGTCTGAGGCACTGTACCTGGGTGTGAGTCAGTCTGAGGGATTGTACGGATGTGATTCAGTCTGAGGGACTGTACGTGGGTATGTGTCAGTCTGAGAGACTGTACCCGGGTATGTTTATCAGTCTGAGGGACTGTACCCGGGTGTGAGGCAGTCTGAGGTACTCTACGGATGTGATTCAGTCTGAGGGACTGTACGTGAGTGTGTGTC
>NW_025965890.1:43697-44729 GCF_021869965.1 Rhincodon typus | reverse complement strand
CACACACCCGGGTACAGTCCCTCAGACTGACTCACACAAGGGTACAGAGCCTCAGACTGACACACACACGGGAACAGTCTCTCAGAATGACTCACACCGGCTGCAGTCTCTCAGACTGACACACACCCAGGTAAAGTCTCTCATGCTGATTCACAACCGGGTACAGTCCCTCAGACTGACACTCACACGGGTACAGTCTCTGAGACTGACATACACCCGATTACAGTCCCTCAGACTGACTCACATGCGGGTACAGTCCCTCAGAGTGACTCATACCCAGGTACAGTCTCTCAGAATGACTCCCACCCGGGTACAGTCACTCAGACTGACACTCACCCGGGTACAGTCCCTCAGACTGACTCACACCCGGGTACAGTCCCTCAGACTGACTCACATGCGGGTACAGTCCCTCTTTCTGACACTCACCTGGGTACAGTCTCTCAGCCTGACTCAAACCCGGGTACAGATCCTCAGACTGACACACACCCGGGTACAGTCTCTCAGTCTGACGTACACCCGGGTACAGTCCCTCAGACTGATACACACCGAGGTACAGTCCCTCAGAGTGATTCACACACGGGTACCGTCCCTCAGACAGACTCACACCCGGGTACAGTCTCGCAGACTGACACATACCCGGTTACAGTCCCTCAGACTGACAAACACCCAGTTACAGTCCCTCAGATTGAATCACATCCGGGTACAGTACCTCAGACTGACTCACACCCGGGGACAGTCTCTCAGACTGAATCACACACCCGGGAACAGCGCCTTAGACTGACACACACACGGGAACAGTCTCTCAGAATGACTCACACCGGGTACACTCTCTCAGACTGACACACACCGGGGTACAGTTCCTCAAACTGACATACACCCAGCTACAGTCTCTCAGACTGACTCACACCCAGGTACAGTCTCTCATGCTGATTCACACCCGGTTACAGTCCCTCAGACTGACTCACAAACGGGTACAGTCTCTGAGACTGACATACACCCGATTACAGTCCCTCAGACTGACACACAGCCGGG
>NW_025965890.1:42395-43197 GCF_021869965.1 Rhincodon typus | reverse complement strand
GTGAGTCAGTCTGAGGGACTGTACCTGGGTGTGTGTCAGTCTGAGAGACTGTACTCGGGTGTGTGTCAGTCTGAGGAACTATACCCAGGTGTGAGTAAGTCTGAGGGACTGTACCCGGCTGTGTGTCAGTCTGAGTGACTGTAATCGGGTGTATGTCAGTCTCAGAGACTGTACCCATGTGTGAGTCAGTCGGAGGGACTGTACCCGGGTATGTGTCAGTCTGCGAGACTGTACCCGGGTATGTGTCAGTTTGAGGAACTGTACCCCGGAGTGTGTCAGTCTGAGAGAGTGTACCCGTTGTGAGTCATTCTGAGAGACTGTTCCCGTGTGTGTGTCAGTCTGAGGCGCTGTACCCGGGTGTGTGATTCAGTCTGAGGGACTCTACCCGGACGTGTCAGTCTGACGGACAGTACCCGTGTGTGTGTCAGTCTGAGTGACTGTACCTGGGTGTGTGTCAGTCTGAGGGACTGTACCCCTGAGTGAGTCAGTCTGAGGGACTGTACCCGGGTGTGAGTCAGTCTGACGGACTGTACCCGGCTATGAGTCAGTCTGTGGGACTGGACCCGGGTGTGAGTCAGTCTGAGGGACTGTACCTTTGTGTGAGTCAGTCTGAGAGACTGTGCCCGGGTGTGAGTCAGTCTGAGGGACTGTAGCTGTGTGTGTGTCAGTCTGAGAGATTGTACCCGGGCGTATGTCAGTCTGAGGGACAGTACCCGGGTGTGTGTCCGTCTGAGGGACTGTACCCCTGAGTGAGTCAGTCTGAGGGACTGTAACCGGGTGTGAGTCAGTCTGAGGGACTGTA
>NW_025965890.1:40433-41895 GCF_021869965.1 Rhincodon typus | reverse complement strand
TCAGTCTGAGAGACTGTACACGGGCATGAGTCAGTCAGAGGGACTGTACCGGGTGTGTGTCAGTCTGAGGGACTGTGCACGCGTGTGTGTCAGTCTGAGGAATTGTACCCGGGTGAGATTCAGTCTGAGTGTCTGTACCCGGGTGTGGGTCAGTGTAAGGGACTGTACCCTCGTGTGTGTCAGTCTGAGGGACTGTACCCGGGCGTGTGTCAGTCTGAGGGACAGTACCCGGGTGTGTTTCGGTCTGAGTGACTGTACCTGGGTGTGTGTCAGTCTGAGGGACTGTACCCCTGAGTGAGTCAGTCTGAGGGACTGTACCTGCGTGTGAGTCAATCTGAGGGACTGTACCCAGCTATGAGTCAGTCTGTGGGACTGTACCCGGGTGTGTGTCAGTCTGAGAGACTGTGCCCGGGTGTTTGTCAGTCTGAGGAACTGTACCCGGGTGTGTGTCAGTCTGAGGAACTGTACCCGGGTGTGAGTCAGTCTGAGGGACTGTACCCGGCTGTGTGTCGGTCTGAGGGACTGTAATCAGGTGTATGTCAGTCTCAGAGACTGTACCCATGTGTGAGTCAGTCTGAGGGATTGTACACGGGTGTGAATCAGCATGAGAGACTGTACCTGGGTGTGAGTCAGTCTGAGAAACTGTAGCCAGATGTATGTCAATTTGAGGAAATGAAATGCGGTGTGTGTCAGTCTAAGAGAATGTACCCGGTGTGAGTCATTCTGAGAGACTGTTCCCGTGTGTGTGTCAGTCTGAGGCGCTGTACCCGGGTGTGTGATTCAGTCTGAGAGACTGTACTCGGGAGTGAGTCAGTCTGAGGAACTGTACCCAGATGTGATTCAGTCTGAGGGACTGTACCTGGGTGTTTGTCAGTCTGAGGGACTGTACCCGGGTGTGTGTCAGCCTGAGGAACTGTACCCGGGTGTGAGTCAGTCTTAGGGACTGTACCCGGCTGTGTGTCAGTGTGAGGGAATGTAATCGGGTGTATGTCAGTCTCAGAGACTGTACCCGTGTGTGAGTCAGTCTGAGGGACTGTACCCTGTTGTGAATCAGCATGAGAGACTGTAGCTGGGTGTGAGTCAGTCTGAGAGACTGTAGCCGGGTGTATGTCAGTTTGAGGAACTGTACCCCGGTGTGTGTCAGTCTGAGAGAGTGTACCCAGTGTGAGTCATTCTGAGAGACTGTTCCTGTGTGTGTGTCAGTCTGAGGCACTGTACCCGGGTGTGTGATTCAGTCTGAGAGACTGTACCCGTGTGTGAGTCAGACTGAGACATTGTACCCGGGTGTGTGTCAGAAAGAGGGACTGTACCCGCATGTCTGACAGTCTGACAGACTGTACCCGGGTGTGTGTCAGTCTGAGGGACTGTGCCCGGGTGTGAGTCAGTCTGAGGGACTGTACCCGGGTGTGTGTCAGTCTGAGGAACTATACCCAGGTGTGAGTCAGTCTGAGGGACTGTACCC
>NW_025965890.1:39913-40333 GCF_021869965.1 Rhincodon typus | reverse complement strand
GACTGTACCCGGGTGTGAGTCAGTCTGAGGGACTGTAACCATGTGTGAGTCAGTCTGAGGGACTGTACCCGGGTGTGAGTCTGTCTGAGGCATTGTACCCAGGTGTGAGTCAGTCTATGGGACTGTACCCGTGTGTGTGTCAGTCTGAGAGACTGTGCCCGGGTGTGAGTCAGTTTGAGGAACTGTACCCCGGTGTGTGTCAGAAAGAGGGACTGTACGCGCATGTGAGTCAGTCTGAGGGACTGTACCCTTGTGTGAATCAGTCTGAGGGACTGTAACTCGGTGTATGTCAATCTGAGGGACTGTACCCGGGTGTGTGTCAGCCTGAGGAACTGTACCCGGGTGTGAGTCAGTCTTAGGGACTGTACCCGGCTGTGTGTCAGTGTGAGGGACATGTAATCGGGTGTATGTCAGTCTCAG
>NW_025965890.1:38694-39413 GCF_021869965.1 Rhincodon typus | reverse complement strand
AAACCAAGGTACAGTCCCTCAGCATGACTCACACCCGGGTACCGTCTCTCAGACTGACCTACCCCTGATTACAGTCCCTCAGACTGCGACACAGCTGGGTACAGTCTCGCAGACTGACTCACACCGAGGTACAGTCTCGCAGACTGACACATACCCAGGTAGAGTCCCTCAGACTGACACACAACCAGGTACAGTCCCTCAGACTGACTCACACGCAGGTACAGTCTCTCAGACTGAATCACACACCCGGGTACAGCGCCTCAGACTGACACACACCCGGGTACAGTCCCTCAGACTGACTCACACTCGGGCACAGATTCTCAGACTGACACACACCCGGGTACAGTCCCATAGACTGACTCATACACGGGTACATTCCCTCAGACACACTCACACCCGCGTACAGTCCCTCAGACTGACTCACACACTGGTACAGTCTCTGAGACTGACATACACCCGATTACAGTCCGTCAGACTGACACACAGCCGGGTACAGTCCCTCAGACTGACACACACCCGGGTACAGTCCCTCAGACTGTCACACATGCGGGTACAGTCCCTCTTTCTGACACACACCCGGGTACAGTGTCTCAGTCTGACTCACACCCGGGTACAGTCTCTCAGAATGACTCACACCGGGTACACTCTCTCACACTGACACCCACCGGGGTACAGTTCCTCAAACTGACATACACCCGGCTGCAGTCTCTCAGACTGAC
>NW_025965890.1:37418-38194 GCF_021869965.1 Rhincodon typus | reverse complement strand
GGTATAGTTCCTCAGACTGACACACACCCGGGTACAGTCCCTCAGACAGACTCACACCCGGGTACAGTCCCTCAGACTGACTCACACCCAGGTACAGTCTCTGAGACTGACATACACCCGATTACATGTCCCTCACACTGACACACAGCCGGGTACATTCCCTAAGACTGACTCACGCCCGGGTACAGTTCCTCAGGCTGACACACAGCCGGGTACAGTCCCTCAGACTGACTCAAACCCGGGCACAGCTTCCCAGACTGACTCACACCCGGGTATAGTCCCTCAGACTGACTCACACAAGGGTACAGTCCCTCAGACTGACTCACACCCGGGTACAGTCTCTCAGACTGACACACACCCGGGTACAGTCCCTCAGACTGACACACATGCGGGTACAGTCCCTCAGACTGTCACACATGCGGGTACAGTCCCTCTTTCTGACTCACACCCGGGTACACTCTCTCAGACTGACACACACCGGGGTACAGTTCCTCAAACTGACTCACACCCGGGTACAGTCTCGCAGACTGACACATACCCGGGTACAGACCCTCAGATTGATATACACCGAGGTACAGTCCCTCAGACTGATTCACACAAGGGTACAGTCCCTCAGACTGACTCACATGCGCGTACAGTCCCTCTTTCTGACACACACCGGGGTACAGTTCCTCAAACTGACTCACACCTGGGTACAGTCTCGCAGACTGACACATACCCGGGTACAGTCCCTCCGACTGACTCACACACGGGTACAGTCTCTGAGACTGACATAC
>NW_025965890.1:36050-36918 GCF_021869965.1 Rhincodon typus | reverse complement strand
TGTGTGAGTCAGTCTGAGGGACTGTACCCGGGTGTGAGTCTGTCTGAGGCACTGTACCCGGGTGTGAGTCAGTCTGAGGGACTGTACCCGGCTGTGTGTCAGTGTGAGGGACATGTAATCGGGTGTATGTCAGTCTCAGAGACTGTACCCGTGTGTGAGTCAGTCTGAGGAACTGTACCCGGGTGTGAGTCTGTCTGAGGGACTGTACCCGGGTGTGTGTCAGTCTGATGAACTATACCCAGGTGTGAGTCAGTCTGAGGGACTGTACCCGGCTGTGTGTCAGTTTGTGGGACTGTAATAGGGTGTATGTCAGTCTCAGAGACTGTACCCGTGTGTGAGTCAATCGGAGGGACTGTACCCGGGTAGGTGTCAGTCTGCGAGACTGTACCCGGGTGTGAGTCAGTTTGAGGAACTGTACCCCGGTGTGTGTCAGAAAGAGGGAGTGTACCCGGTGTGAGTCATTCTGAGAGACTGTTCCCGTGTGTGTGTCAGACTGAGGTGCTGTACCCGGGTGTGTGATTCAGTCTGAGAGACGGTACCCGGGTGTGAGTCAGTCTGAGGTACTTTACCCGGAGGTGATTCAGTCTGAGGGACTGTACCTGGGTGTGTGTCAGTCTGAGCGACTGTACCCGGGTATGTGTCAATCTGCGAGACTGTACCCAGGTGTGAGTCAGTCTGAGGGACTGTACCCGGGTGTGAATCAGTCTGAGGGACTTTACCTCTGTGTTTATTCAGTCTGAGGCACTGTACTCGAATGTGAGTCAGACTGAGAGACTGTACCTAGGTGTGTGTCAGAAAGAGGGACTGTACCCGCATGTGAGTCAGTCTGAGGGACTGTACCCGGGTGTGAGTCAGTCTGAGGGACTGT
>NW_025965890.1:34233-35550 GCF_021869965.1 Rhincodon typus | reverse complement strand
GACTGTACCCGTGTGTGAGTCAGTCTGAGGGTCTGTACCCGGGTGTGTGTCAGTCTGAGGAACTATACCCAGGTGTGAGTCAGTCTGAGGGACTGTACCCGGCTGTGTGTCAGTCTGTGGGACTGTAATCGGGTGTATGTCAGTCTCAGAGACTGTCCCCGTGTGTGAGTCAGTCGGAGGGACTGTACCCGGGTATGTGTCAGTCTGTGAGACTGTACCCGGCTGTGAGTCAGTTTGAGGAACTGTACCCCGGTGTGTGTCAGAAAGAGGGAGTGTACCCGGTGTGAGTCATTCTGAGAGACTGTTCCTGTGTGTGTGTCAGACTGAGGTGCTGTACCCGGGTGTGTGATTCAGTCTGAGAGACTACCCGGGTGTGAGTCAGTCTGAGGTACTTTACCCGGATGTGATTCAGTCTGAGGGACTGTATCTGGGTGTGTGTCAGTCTGCGAGACTGTACCCAGGTGTGAGTCAGTCTGAGGGACTGTACCCGGGTGTGAATCAGTCTGAGTGACTTTACCTCTGTGTTTATTCAGTCTGAGGCACTGTACTCGGGTGTGAGTCAGACTGAGAGACTGTACCCAGGTGTGTGTCAGAAAGAGGGACTGTACCCGCATGTGAGTCAGTCTGAGGGACTGTACCCGGGTGTGAGTCATTCTGAGAGTCTGTGCCCGGGTGTGAGTCAGTCTGAGGGACTGTACCCGGGTGTGTGTCAGTCTGAGAGATTGTACTCGGGTGTGTGTCAGTCTGAGAGATTGTACTCGGGTGTGTGTCAGTCTGAGGGACTGTACCTGGGTGTGAGTCAGTCTGAGAGACTGTACCTGGGTGTGAGTCAGTCTGAGAGACTGTGCCGGGGTGTGAGTCAGTCTGAGGGACTGTACCTGGGTGTGAGTCTATCTGAGGGACTGTACCTGGGTGTGAGTCAGTCTGAGAGACTGTGCCCGGTTGTGAGTCAGTCTGAGGGACTGTACCTGGGTGTGTGTCAGTCTGAGGGACTGTACCCGGCTGTGTGTCAGTCTGAGGGTCTGTAATCGGGTGTATGTCAGTCTCATAGACTGTACCCGTGTGTGAGTCAGTCTGAGGGACTGTACCCGGGTGTGAATCAGCATGAGAGACTGTACCTGGGTGTGAGTAAGTCTGAGAAACTGTAGCCGGATGTATGTCAGTTTGAGAAACTGTAACGCGGTGTGTGTCAGTCTGAGAGACTGTACCCGGTGTGAGTCATTCTGAGAGACTGTTCCCGTGTGTGTGTCAGTCTGAGGCGCTGTACCCGGGTGTGTGATTCATTCTGAGGGACTGTACCCAGGTGTGTGTCAGTCT
>NW_025965890.1:33108-33733 GCF_021869965.1 Rhincodon typus | reverse complement strand
AGGTGTGTGTCAGAAAGAGGGACTGTACCCGCATGTGAGTCAGTCTGAGGGACTGTACCCGGGTGTGAGTCAGTCTGATGGACTGTACCCTTGTGTGAGTCAGTCTGAGGGACTGTACCCGGGTGTGTGTCATTCTGAGGGACTGTACCCGGGTGTGAGTCAGTCTGAGGGACTGTACCCTTGTGTGAGTCAGTCTAAGGGACTGTACCCGGGTGTGAGTCTGTCTGACATACTGTACCCGGGTATGAGTCAGTCTATGGGACTGTACCCGGGTGTGTGTCAATCTGAGAGACTGTGCCCGAGTGTGAGTCAGTCAGAGATACTGTGCCCGGTTGTGAGTCTGTCTGAGTGACTGTACCCGGGTGTTTGTCAGTCTGAGGAACATTACCCGGGTGTGTGTCAGTCTGAGGAACTGTACCCGGGTGTGAGTCAGTCTGAGGGACTGTACCCGGCTGGGTGTCAGTCTGAGGGACTGTAATCGGGTGTATGTCAGTCTCAGAGACTGTACCCGTGTGTGAGTCAGTCTGAGGGACTGTACCCGGTTATGAATCAGCATGAGAGACTGTACCTGGGTGTGTGTCAGTCTGAGAGACTGCAGCCGGGTGTATGTCAGTTTGAGGAACTG
>NW_025965890.1:31559-32608 GCF_021869965.1 Rhincodon typus | reverse complement strand
GTGTGTGTCAGTCTGAGAGATTGTACTCGGGTGTGTGTCAGTCTGAGGGACTGTACCCTGGTGTGAGTCTGTCTGAGGGACTGTACCTGGTTGTGAGTCAGTCTGAGAGACTGTGCCCGGGTGTGAGTCAGTCTGAGAGACTGTACCTGGGTGTGTGTCATTCTGAGGGACTGTACCCAGCTGTGTGTCAGTCTGAGGGTCTGTAATCGGGTGTATGTCAGTCTCAGAGACTGTACCCGTGTGTGAGTCAGTCTGAGGGACTGTACCCGGGTGTGAATCAGCATGAGAGACTGTACCTGGGTGTGAGTCAGTCTGAGAAACTGTAGCCGGATGTATGTCAGTTTGAGAAACTGTAACGCGGTGTGTGTCAATCTGAGAGACTGTAGCTGTTTGAGTCATTCTGAGAGACTGTTCCCGTGTGTGTGTCAGTCTGAGGCGCTGTACCCGGTTGTGTGATTCATTCTGAGGGACTGTACCCAGGTGTGTGTCAGTCTGAGGGACTGTACCCGGGTGTGTGAGTCAGAGTGAGACACTATACCCGGGTGTGTGTCAGATAGAGGGACTGTACCCGCATGTGTGACAGTCTGAGGGACTGTCCCCGAGTGTGAGTCGGTCTGAGGTACTGTACCCGGGTATGAGTCAGTCTATGGGACTGTACCCGGCTGTGAGTCAGTCTGAGGGACTGTACCCGGCTGTGTGTCAGTCTGTGGGACTATAATCGGGTGTATGTCAGTCTCAGAGACTGTACCCGTGTGTGAGTCAGTCAGAGGGACTGTACCCGGGTGTGTGTCAGTCTGAAGAACTGTACCCGGGTATGTGTCAGTTTGAGGGACTGTACCCGGGTGTGAATTAGTCTGAGGGACTGTACCTCGGTGTATATCAGTCTGAGGGACTGTACCCGGGTGTGAGTCAGACTGAGACACTATACCCGGGTGTGTGTCAGATAGAGGGACTGTACCCGCATGTGTGACAGTCTGAGGGACTGTCCCCGAGTGTGAGTCTGTCTGAGGTACTGTACCCGGGTATGAGTCAGTCTATGGGACTGTACC
>NW_025965890.1:30382-31059 GCF_021869965.1 Rhincodon typus | reverse complement strand
GAGTGACACACACCCGAGTACAGTCCCTCACACTGACTCACACCCGGGTACAGTCCTTCAGACTGAATACACACTGAGGTAAAGTCCCTCAGACTGATTCACACCCGGGTACAGTCCCTCAGACTGACTCACACCCGGGTACAGTCCCTCAGACTGAATACACACTGAGGTAAAGTCCCTCAGACTGATTCACACCCGGGTACAGTCCCTCAGACTGACTCACACCTGGTTACAGTCTCGCAGACTGACACATAACCGGGTACAGTCCCTCAGGCTGACACACACCCAGGTATAGTCCCTCAGACTGAATCACATCCGGGTAAAGTACCTCAGACTGACTCACACACGGGTACAGTCTCTCAGACTGAATCACACACCCGGGTACAGCGCCTCAGACTGACAGACAGACGGGAACAGTCTCTCAGAATGACTCACAACGGGTACACTCTCTCAGACTGACACACACCGGGGTACAGTTCCTCAAACTGACTCACACCCGGGTACAGTCTCGCAGACTGACACATACCCGGGGACAGTCCCTCAGACTGACTCACACACGGGTACAGTCTCCGAGACTGACATACACCCGATTACAGTCCCTCAGACTGACACACAGCCGGGTACAGTCCCTCAGACTGACTCACACCCGGGTACAGTCCCTCAGACTGACTCACACA
>NW_025965890.1:29379-29882 GCF_021869965.1 Rhincodon typus | reverse complement strand
GTGTGTCAGTCTGAGAGAGTGTACCCGTTGTGAGTCATTCTGAGAGACTGTTCCCGTGTGTGTGTCACTCTGAGGGACTGTACCCGGATGTGTCAGTCTGAGGGACAGTACCCGTGTGTGTGTCAGTCTGAGTGACTGTACCTGGGTGTGTGTCAGTCTGAGGGACTGTACCCCTGAGTGAGTCAGTCTGAGGGACTGTACCCGGACGTATCAGTCTGAGGGACAGTACCCGTGTGTGTGTCAGTCTGAGTGACTGTACCCCTGAATGAGCCAGTCTGAGGGACTGTACCCGGGTGTGTGTCAGTCTGAGAGACTGTGCCCGGGTGTGAGTCAGTCTGAGGGACTGTACCTTTGTGTGAGTAGGTCTGAGAGACTGTACCCGGGTGTGAGTCAGTCTGAGGGACTGTACCTCTGTGTGAGTCAGTCTGAGAGACTGTACCCGGGTATGAGTCAGTCTATGGGACTGTACCCTGGTGTGTGTCAGTCTGAGAGACTGTGCCCGG
>NW_025965890.1:26318-28879 GCF_021869965.1 Rhincodon typus | reverse complement strand
CCCTCTTTCTGACACACACCCGGGTACAGTGTCTCAGTCTGACTCACACCCGGGTACAGTCTCTCAGACTGAATCACACACCCGGGTACAGTGCCTCAGACTGACACACACATAGGAACAGTCTCTCAGAATGACTCACACCGGGTACACTCTCTCAGACTGACACACACCGGGGTACAGTTCCTCAAACTGACATACACCCGGCTACAGTCTCTCAGACTGACTCACACACAGGTAAAGTCTCTCATGCTGATTCACAACCGGGTACAGTCCCTCAGATTGACTCACACACGGGTACAGTCTCTGAGACTGACATACACCCGATTACATGTCCCTCACACTGACACACAGCCGTGTACAGTCCCTAAGACTGACTCACACCCGGTTACAGTTCCTCAGGCTGACACACACACGGGTACAGTCCCTCAGACTGACTCACACCCGGGCCCAGGCTCTCAGACTGACACATACACCGGGTACAGTCCCATAGACTGACACACAACCGGGTACAGTCCCTGAAACTGTCACACATGTGGGTACAGTCCCTCTTTCTGACACACACCCTGGTACAGTGTCTCAGTCTGACTCACACCCGGGTACAGTCCCGCAGACTGATATACACCGAGGTACAGTGCCTCAGACTGATTCACACCCGGGTACAGTCCCTCAGACTGACTCACACCCGGGTACAGTCTCGCAGACTGACACATACCCGGGTACAGTCCCTCAGACTGACACATACCCGGGTACAGTCCCTCAGACTGACACACAGCCGGATACAGTCTCCCAGTCTGACTCACACACACGGGTACAGCGCCTCAGACTGACTCACAAACGGGAACAATCTCGCAGACTGACACATACCCAGGTACAGTCCCTCAGACTGACAAACACCCAGGTACAGTGCCTCAGACTGAATCACATCTGGGTACAGTTCCTCACACTGACTCACACCCAAGTGCAGTCTCTCAGACTGAATCACAAACCCGGGTACAGCGCCTCAGACTGACACACACACGGGAACAGTCTCTCAGAATGACTCACACCGGGTACACTCTCTCAGACTGACACACACCGGGGTACAGTTCCTCAAACTGACTCACACCCGGCTACAGTCTCTGAGACTGACACACACCGCATTTCATTTCCTCAAATTGACATACATACGGCTACAGTTTCTCAGACTGACTCACACCCAGGTACAGTCTCTCATGCTGATTCACACCCGTGTACAATCCCTCAGACTGACTCACACATGGGTACAGTCTCTGAGACTGACATACACCCGATTACAGTCCCTCAGACCGACACACAGCCGGGTACAGTCCCTCAGACTGACTCACACCCGGGTACAGTTCCTCAGAGTGACAAACACCCGGGTACAGTCACTCAGACTGACTCACAACCGGGCACAGTCTCTCAGACTGACACACACACGGGTAGAGTCCCACAGACTGACTCATAGCTGGGTACAGTCCCTCAGATTGACTCACACGCGAGTACAGTCCCTCAGACTGACTCACTCAGGGGTACAGTCCCTCAGACTGACACACACCCAGGTACAGTCACTCAGACCGAAACACACCCGGGTACTGTCCCTCAGACTGACTAACGCCCGGGTACAGTCCCTCAGACTGACACACACCCGGGTACTGTCCCTCAGACTGACATACACCCGGGTACAATCTCTCAGACTGACACACACACAGCTACAGTCCCTGAGACTGACTCAAACCCGGGCACAGTCTCTCAGACTGACACACACCCAGGTACAGTCCCTCAGACAGACTCACACCCGAGTACAATCTCTCAGACTGACACACACCCGAGTACAGTCTCTCAGACTGACACACACCCGGGTACACTCCCGCAGGCTGACTCAAACCCGGGCACAGTCTCTCAGACTGACACACACCCGGGTACAGTCCCACAGACTGACTCATACCCGGGTACAGCCCCTCAGACAGACTCACACCCAGGAACAGTCCCTCAGACTGACTCACACACGGGTACAGTCTCTGAGACTGACATACACCCGATTAGAGAACCTCAGACTGACACACAGCCGGGTACAGTCCCTCCGAATGACTCACAACGGGGTACAGTTCCTCAGACTGACATACACCTGAGTACAGTCCCTCAGACTGACTCACACCCGGGTACAGTCCCTCAGACTGACACACACCCGGGTACAGTCTCTCAGACTGACACACACCCAGGTACAGACCCGCAGACTGAATCACATCCGTACAGTGCCTCAGACTGACTCACAGCCAGGTACAGTCCCTCAGAATGACTCACAACCGGGTACAGTTCCTCAGACTGACAAGCACCTGGGTACAGTCACTCGGACTGACTCACACAAGGATGCAGTCCCTCAGACTGACACACACCCAGGTACAGTCACTCAGACTGACACACACCCGGGTACTGTCCCTCAGACTGACATACACCCGGGTACAATCTCTCTGACTGACACACACCCGGGCACAGACTCTCAGACTGACACACACCCAGGTACAGTCCCTGAGACAGACTGACACCCGGGTACAGTCCCTCAG
>NW_025965890.1:25693-26218 GCF_021869965.1 Rhincodon typus | reverse complement strand
TCAGACTGACACACACACAGCTACAGTCCCTCAGACTGACTCACACCTGGGCACAGTCTCTCAGGCTGACACACACCCAGGTACAGTCCCTCAGACTTATATACACGCAGGTACAGTCCCTCAGATTGACACACACCCGGGTACAGTCCCTTACACTGACACACACCCGAGTACAGTCTCTCAGACTGACACACAACCGGGTACAGTCCCTCAGACTGACTCACACCCGGGTACAGTCTCGCAGACTGACACATACCCGGGTACAGTCCCTCAGACTGACACACACCCGGGTGCAGCCCCTCAGACTGACACACACGCGGGTACAGTCCCTCAGACTGACTCACACCCGGGTACAGTCCCTTACACTGACACACACATGAGTACAGACACTCAGACTGAATCTCACCCGGGGACAATTCCTCAGACTGACACACACGCGTGCACAGTACCTCAGACTGACACACACCCAGGTACAGTCCCTCAGACTGACACACATCCGGGTACAGTCCCTCAGACTTATATACA
>NW_025965890.1:24053-25193 GCF_021869965.1 Rhincodon typus | reverse complement strand
GTGTATGTCAGTCTCAGAGACTGTACCCGTGTGTGAGTCAGTCTGAGGGACTATACCCGCGTGTGAATCAGCATGACAGACTGTACCTGGGTGTGTGTCAGTCTGAGGGACTGTGCACGCGTGTGTGTCAGTCTGAGGAATTGTCCCCAGGTGAGATTCAGTCTGAGTGTCTGCACCCAGGTGTGTGTCAGTGTAAGGGACTGTACCCGGGTGTGAGTCAGTCTGAGGGACTATACCCTCATATTTGTCAGTCTGCGAGACTGTACCCGGGTGTGAGTCAGTCTGAGGGACTGTACCCGGTTGTGTGTCAGTCTGAGAGACTGTACTCAGGTGTGTGTCAGTGTAAGGGACTGGACCCGGGTGTGTTTCAGTCTGAGGGACTGTACCCGCGTGTATATAAGTCTGAGGGACTGTACCCAGATGTGTGTCAGTCTGAGGGACTGCACCCGGGTGTGAGTCAGTCTGAGGTACTGTACGGATGTGATTCAGTCTGCGGGTCTGTACCTGGGTATGTGTCAGTCTGAGAGACTGTACCCGGGTCTGTGTCAGTCTGAGGGACTGTACCCGGGTGTGAGTCAGTCTGAGGGACTGTACTCGGGTGTATGTCAGTCTGAGGAACTGTACCCGGTTGTGAGTCATTCGGAGGGACTGTACCCGGCTGTGTGTCAGTCTGAGGTACTGTAATCGGGTGTATGTCAGTCTCAGAGACTGTACCCGTGTGTGAGTCAGTCTGAGGGACTGTACCTGGGTGTGAGTCTGTCTGAGGGACTGTACCCGGGCATGAGTCAGTCTGTGGGACTGTACCCGGGTGTGTGTCAGTCTGAGAGACTGTGCCCGGGTTTGAGTCAGCCTGCGGGACTGTACCCGGGTGTGTGTCAGTCTGAGAGACTGTACTCGGGTGTGTGTCAGTCTGAGGAACTGTACCCGGGTGTGAGTCAGTCTGAGGGACTGTACCCGGCTGGGTGTCAGTCTGAGGGACTGTAATCGGGTGTATGACAGTCTCAGAGACTGTACCTGTGTGTGAGTCACTGTGAGAGACTGTAGCCGGGTGTATGTCAGTTTGAGGAACTGTACCCCGGTGTGTGTCAGTCTTACGGACTGTACCCGGGTGTGAATCAGCATGAGAGACTGTACCTTGGT